>NW_009952895.1:893178-923616 GCF_000747805.2 Chaetura pelagica | reverse complement strand
TTTTTTTTTTTTTTTTTTTTCTTTTTCTTTTTCCCATTTTTATCTAGATTCAGTGTTGAATTACATCAGGTTTCCTGTTATGACAATTTGTATTGATTACAGAACTTTCAGCAAAACTACCTGGAAGTGTCTTAATCTTGGTGCTGAATCCATACTCCAAATGACTATTAATATACTTCAAAGGAAAAAAACGCTAAGCAAATGTTGTTTTCTTGCTTTCTGCCTTGCTTTCCCATCACTACAGTATTAGTCACCACTTCCTAACTCTAAATCTTGTCAAAAGTCTGTTAATGTGTCAGTTGGCTGACAGGACAAAACCATAACAACTATACATACAAAAATAACAGCACAGTATCAATATTTATTGCATATTAATGGTCAGTTGCATCAGTTAAAGACAAACTGGGCTTTGAGTGCAATTTGGAACACAAAATCTGCTCCATCTTATATGACTAGGAGATAAATATTTAAGTTCAAACTAGTCAGTAGTAGACTATCCTAACAGTTAATGGAAAGGAACAAGTACGTCCAGAGGGCAGTTTGTAAAGCTGTGATGGATCATATCTTCGTCCACAGACTGAAGGATGAACAGAGAATCTCTTAATATTTAACTTTAAATGCCTAGAATTGGTTGAGATTAGTTCACCATCATCTCTTTTTATGGGAATATTATTTTTACCCTTTTAATTAGTGTCATATTGTTGAAATGGTATGCCAAAAGTTGCAAAAAAGTTCATTTTAATATATTCAGTATTAAGGATAAGAAAGGAAATAGACATTAGAACATGGGAGAAGCTGTTACCATCAATTTAAGTATTGAATTGGCATATGACTAGGTGTATCTTCACTTTCCCCTTATGCTTGAAATGCAACAGGACCTGATCAAAATTTAGAAAAAAACCTCTACCTAACATACTTCCTGTCAGATATTAAAATTTTCATACCATCAGAGCATGACTCAGCCCAGATGACTTGTTTTCACATCTGGTATATGGTAAAGCAAGCCTAGGTTTTCTGGGAATGGGCTTGCCTGTAACTGCAAATCAGTCAGTGACAATGATCTGCATTTTGAGTTTGTAATAAAACCTGAAAACAAGTCAATGTGACATGATTTCTAGCTGTGTGTATGTGGATATACATAAACACAGTATATCTACCTTCCACACCTCCACAAAGCATTAAGAAACTGTTGTACATGAGGGTTTTCATATAAATTGTAACCTAGAGTGTAAGATCTTCTGCACCACAGTCTGACTCTGCTAAAATCAGTGGCCAAAGTGCCACAACCTGCTCTAGAAATGAGATTAATTTCTAAAGACCCAAGTTGTCACCATTTTCAACAAGTTCTGCGTTACGGTTTCTGCAGACCTTTGCATGAGACTATTATCTAACACGTTCATTACTTTTTTATATATTTTATTTTGTTTTATTTTCTCTGGAAGGACGAAAAGAGACATGCAGCTTTGCAGAGGGCTTTTTGGAAACTCTATAAACCAGCCAGAGCAATTCCAATTAATGGCTTGCCTAGTGCTCCTATCAAATAAAGACAGACAAATCTCCACAGCTCTTGGACAAGTCAGATTCAAGGCATGAAATTTTATGCCTAGCTCCACATTGCACACAAACTGCAGATTGTGCAATTACTGCCTATCCCTGCAGCGTAAGTAAAATGGAACTGATATATGACAAAACTCCTTATTTCCAGGATTTTTGAGGTAGAAATATTGGAGCTTTATGTGGTAAGTGCAAATATGTAGAGGACAGTAGGTGTTTGTCAAGAAAGCATTCTGAGTCTGTCCAGTCTTGCCTTTGTCTCCCTTGCCATTGTTGGTATTCAGCTCAGGTTTTGTGCTGGGGTGCTGAATGCAGGGTCTTGTATCTAGCACTAGAAATAGAGCAATCTAGGGTATTTGTCTGCAGTCATAAAGTGGGATTAATGTAAAATCCCTGGAAGTGGACTGAAGAAACAATGGCAAATTGTTATCTGCATTTTTAAACATGACTAATTTTTCTCCCTCCTCCATAAAAAATGGGACTCAAAATTAGTGGACACAGTTCAGTTGCCTAAATGCAAATGTCTATTACTGTCTCAGATGCCATAAATGAACAGATGTACTTCAGAAGTGCCTGGATTTTCCATAAGCCCTCTGTCATGTCTGCCAGCCCTTTCTGCATATTTTAGATACCCTGCAGTTTATCAGATATCTAGTTCCCTGTGTTTACAGAACTGACGGTTATTGATGATGGAAAAAAACAACATCACACACATAAAAACCAAGCCCATCTTTTTGTTCAAGTTCTGTATATTTAACTCAAAGAGAGAGCTAATGAAATCTGGTGCCTGACCTAATATGCAAATAATCCCTTGGACGAGGAAGGGCTGTTGGGATTTCTCCCAGTGTGAATAGACTCAGCCTTCGAAAAAGAGGTCCTGGTTATTAAATATGATCAAAAAAGTTGTATAACCAACTGAGAAAGGTTTTGTGTTACCTTTAGGGAAAGTGTTGGAAAAGTAGGTCAACCAAGGAAATCAGCCAGGGGAGAGAAGAAAGTGTAACTGTTATCAACATAGACAAGCTTTGGAGCTTGTTACAAGGTATGACACTCAAGCCTTTGAAGTGTTTGCAACTATTTATGTTTTTAAGTTTTTAAACAGACAGATGGAATGGAACTTATTTTCAGGAGGCATAAAGTGGGTCTCTTTGATTTAAACTAGTTTGGACAAGCTTTGACCTCCAGGATGTGTGAGAAGTGTGGACATAGTAGGCTTGTCTATGGGTAACAGAGTGATCCACTTGGCAGCAGACAGGACTGACTGACAGGTGACTTGTTTCTCTTTCATTGACTTGCTGAGAGGGTTAATTCCTGGGCCACCCAAAATAGACAGATATGTGCTGTGACAGGCAGATGGAGGCAAGAAAAGAATAAGTCTTTCCTGTGTGCTTTGCCTCTGGGAGAGTCTTGGAAAGACAGTCTTGTGACACTGAACAAGTGATATGATGGCAGCTATAGCCCTTTTCAAAAGCACAAGTCACCCTCTCTCCCTCAGCCATGACATCTCTGTCATATCTCTCAATTATCCCCCAGCACAGACCATGCTAGACCCAGGCTGTTATCTCTGTGACAGGAAAATTTAGGCTGAGACAATCTGCATCAATTTTACCACAGCTAGAACTGGAAGCTGTGCTGCCTACAATGAGCCTTCTTCAAGTTGCTCAGTCTTTCTGAAATCCAGATAATTTTTCTCAGCAAGTCAAACTTTTACTTGAGCGCCCAGCTAGAATTATCTGGTTTATGTCTTGGTTTATCCACAGTTGTAACACTGGGAGAGTCATACTTAGCAGTTGTACAAAGTGCTTTGAAATCTGCAGAGGACAGCTTGCCACTAGGTATAGAAACAGCAAATTAAGGGTTGGAATCCCAAGCTCAGAATTTTAGGGGAATTCTAGAGTAATAATTTCCCATGAAACCTTTTTCCCTAGGAAAGTGTATTTTGGCAGTTTCTCAGTGATCTCTGTTGCCTGAGACTGGGCTTAATATTATGTCGCCAAGTAATGTCCAGTATTTAGACCAATATTAATATTACAATGCTGTACAAAAGTGTCAAAGAAGTCAAATTATCTGATGAAAGCCTGTGGTTAGTATATTACCTGCACCTAACACTGTCAATCAGTTGGACACAGGTTGTACTCACTGACATTTCCCAATGCTCCTAAGAAACATTGTCCTTAAAAGTGTTCTGCCTAGTTTTTAAACAACTCATGTTTAATGCTGCATAGACTGGCAGCCCACCTGAAAAAAAAAATCAGTAAAAGGACAGTTGGCTTCAAATTGGCTCAAACCAGGGCATCTGGCTTTTGAACTTCCAAAGAAAAGCCTGGACAAGGTCCTCAGCAAATTGCTATCATTGACCCTGCCTTGAGCAGGGTTGTCTTTAGTTAGACTGAGTGATCTCCAGTGGCCCCTTCGAGCCTCACCTTGTCCTTGATTTTGTGAAAATCAATCTCACAGCTATTTATGCTTTAGGAAACTTTATTGTCTTCTCATGTACATACAACTATTTTTTGACTGAGAGTAAGCCAAAAACGCAATGACCTTAGAAAGCATCATAATTGTTTTGCCAATAACCATCTTTAAAGAGATAAGATGCTGATGAAACAGGTGTTGGGTCTGTAAAAGTTTATTATATGTTTTTTTTTTAACCTACCAATTTCATGACCGACATTAGGGGTTGCTCTTTGAATGATGACATTTCTATGTCATTTTCCCTTGTCTTTCTCCTGAAAAAAAATTCTTTCAGGACTGCACTACTGGAGAACTGAGTTATCCAAACTTGGGCTCATGGAATGAGTTGAAATCAGACATGTACAAAACCAACAGATGTTTCTAATATACAGGACCAATATATGGAGATTAAATCAGTGATCTTTAAAAGATCTTTTAAATACTTCATTAGGATGTCCACATGTCTGAAAAAGTCAGAGTCTCAATGAGGAACTCAGGCTTTTTTTTTTTTTTAAACAGTCCTGTCTTTTTAAGCCAGAAGTGGGACCTAGAGGGAGACATCAGAAATCCTGTTAGTTTCTGAATATGCAAGCATTTTAGATGGACAGTTTATTCTAACAGTCAATTTAAAAGCTTTCATTTCCTAATATACTGTGTCCAATCAGTAATCAAGAAGCACAGAAAAGCTGCTATGGAGAACAGACAAATATGCAGGTGCTAAAAAGTCAGAGAAAATACACTTCTTTGAAGCTCTTTCAAGGGAGACATTGCAGGTAGAACATCTATTTCACTTACTGTGATTGAGTGCCAGGGCTGATGGATTGGTTTGATGTAGTCCTTTTTAACAACTTGCAGAGACCAGCAAACTTTGAAACTTTGTAATGGGAAACTATTTTGAAAAACCAGGAGAATCCTAAAGGCAGCAAAAATGTCATTTTAAATAAATGGAAAGCTCTTCATTTTTAAAAAAAAGAAAATGTAAAAATCAGATTGTCATATTTGTTTGAACTACAGACTGTTCAAGCTCCTAGGTAAGCTGAAAAACATCCAAGTGAAGACTAGAGCAACACTTTTCAAGTTTATGTTTTATTAATGGGAGTACAGGACAGAACCACAAAGACAACTTGGCACAGTATATATTCAGTCAACTATTGGAATGTCTGATAATGCTGAAAATTTTCAAAATAATCCTTTGTATTTTAGAGTCATTGGGAGAATTCCAATAATATATTCCCCCTGTGCCATCCCTTTCCCCTAACTATTCTGTCAGGAACAATAGCTCTAAACACTATTCTCTGGTAGCAATTGCACAGCTTTCAGCCAAATTTATTTTCTTTTTCCACAGCCTGAGCCTGCAGTCAGTTAATATGTTTTTACTCCATATTTCCTGGTTGCTGGGTGGTCCTCAGATCATTTCAGCATCTAGGTACTCCAGTACAGTTCCAACCCTTTAAAATCATTCTGTTCTGAAAGCTGAGGGGCTGCCCCAGTGCTCGGTCATCCTGCTGCTTTTTATCTTCACACCACCAGAAGTTACATTCCTCTCTTTACAGTTTTTCTTTTGATTGCAATTCTGAGTGAGCAGCTGGGGAATTTGGCTTATTATAGGTTTCCATTAACTACCCTACTTTTAGTGATGATCTGCTTAGGAGTGTTCTGGAGATCTATTTCAGCAAATCAAACAGCAAATTATATAATATTTCACCCGATATTCATCTAAGGGCTGGAGTAGCTCTCCTATGAGGACAGGCTGAGAGAGTTGCAATAATATATTCCCCCTGTGCCATCCCTTTCCCCTAACTATTCTGTCAGGAACAATAGCTCTAAACACTATTCTCTGGTAGCAATTGCACAGCTTTCAGCCAAATTTATTTTCTTTTTCCACAGCCTGAGCCTGCAGTCAGTTAATATGTTTTTACTCCATATTTCCTGGTTGCTGGGTGGTCCTCAGATCATTTCAGCATCTAGGTACTCCAGTACAGTTCCAACCCTTTAAAATCATTCTGTTCTGAAAGCTGAGGGGCTGCCCCAGTGCTCGGTCATCCTGCTGCTTTTTATCTTCACACCACCAGAAGTTACATTCCTCTCTTTACAGTTTTTCTTTTGATTGCAATTCTGAGTGAGCAGCTGGGGAATTTGGCTTATTATAGGTTTCCATTAACTACCCTACTTTTAGTGATGATCTGCTTAGGAGTGTTCTGGAGATCTATTTCAGCAAATCAAACAGCAAATTATATAATATTTCACCCGATATTCATCTAAGGGCTGGAGTAGCTCTCCTATGAGGACAGGCTGAGAGAGTTGGGGCTGTTCAGCCTGGAGAAAAGAAGACTCCAGTGAGACCTCAGAGCGACTTCCAGTACCTGTAGGGACCACAGAAAAGCTGGGGAGGGGTGTTATACAAGGGCATGGAGTGATGGGACAAGAGGGAATGGCCTTCAGCTGGAAGAGAGGAGATTGATGTTAAACATTAAGAAGAAATTCTTCACTGTCAGGGTGGTGAGACACTGGAACAGGTTGCCCAGAGAAGCTGTGGCTGCCCCATCCCTGGAAGTGTTCGAGGCCAGGATGGATGGGGCTTGGAGCAACCTGGTCTGGTGGGAGGTGACCCTGTCCATGTAGGGGGTTTGAAAGCAGCTGGTATTTGATGTCATTCCAACCCAATCCATTCCATGATTCTGTGATTAACACTTGAAGAACCAGACTACTAAAAAACAAAGGCATGTGCTTACAATTTGAGTGTGCTTTGCTCTACTGAGACTATGTTTACCTTTCTGGTAAAGGAAGAAACTTGATCATATGGTCTTAACAGCAAGAATTATCAATTACACGTCTCTTGTATGTGAAGTGTTATCTCTATCTGGTTCTGCTCCTAAACTCTTGTACAGGAATGGAAGTCAAAGTGGCTAAATTGGGTTTCCAGGTTTTCTGAAATTCTCTAAACAAGTGGGAAAAATTAAGCCTGAACAAATATAATTCTGAAATGAGACTTAAATGGTTAGAATAGTTGAATAATTCTGGTCAACTTATGCAAAGTTTTTGTTTTTTTGTCTTCAAGTCAGTGAAATCTAAGAAAAAATTGAACTGTAGTATTTAAAAAAATCATTTAATCATCCTAGGAAATCTGTAGGCAATGAAAGTTATCAGAGTTCTCCTTTACCTCATTTAGAAGTATATATGCATATTCTGAAATTTCCTACACTTCAGTATGTAAGCAAATACAAATAATGATTTTTAAAAAAAGCTAACGAATATTAAATTGACTTTTCCATGTACATAAATAAATATTAAGTTTTTACCACCATTCTATAATTTAGGATGGTCTTTAGATGTGGTATTTACACCCAAAGCACTTACTATTACTCTGAGACTTTCCTTTCTAAATCACTCACAAAAGAGAGGCTGAAGAAAGCTAAGCAAGAAATAAGAAAGTTATCAATGCCTTGCATGTGATTTTGGTAAAAATACACACAGTACTTACACTGATCTAATTTCCATTTAAGTAAACATTTATTTTAAGTGGGATGGTTCTGCAAGTTCCCCTCAGGACCACAATGACAGATGCTTTATTAGAGACGCTCCTCAAAATGAACTCAACTAAACTATCGCTGTTGTAGAGTCTTTCATTCTTAAATGTCAGCTTCCCCATGTTCTGGGGTGAACCTACAGGTTTGGCACTATACAATTTTTAGTATTGTTATTGATTGATTGATTGATTTTTAGATTGTATAATTTATAATAAAAACACTCCCTGTGGTCTTTAACAATTTCATCCTGTTTGCTCTTGTAGTGCCTCAGTCTGGTGCTGAGAGTTTCCACCACAAAGACCATAGAATCATGGAATTGGTTGGGTTTGAAGGGCACTAAAAGCTCATCTAGTTCCAGCCCCCTGTGTGGGCAGGGACACCTCCCACTAGATCAGGTTGCTCCAAGTAATTTCTGTAGCCAATAGCAAACAAGGGAATGATGTTGCCAGTACCCCACAAGCCACATTTAACTTCCTGAAATACAGCTGGCTGGATACAAAACATGTTTGTATCTAAACTCTCTTACAAGGTTCAAGCTGACAATCTTCTTTATTACAATTTTTCTCAGTAACTTTATTTGTCTTCCAGTCCTATCCAGCCCTCAGTTTTGCAGTTCTCTGCCAATGTGGTAATAATTTCACCATCTCTTTTCACGTAGCTTCTCACATACAATGGATGATTTTCTCTGTAATGAGTGTAAATATGGTTCCTTTAATATAAATTGGAGAAATACAGTAATATGGACACATTAAGGTTCTATTAGCAATAATGTTTTCCTTCTCTGTTGGAAGGCAATATATTCCCTTGTTCCCAAATAAATATGTATAGTGTGAACAAATTGGAAGAAATGCAGCATTTTTAGAAAAGAAAATATTTTTCTTTTGCTCTCTAAACCTTTTCTGTTCCAACAGTCTCAGGAAACACTTATTGTATATTTAGGCACCATTAGAGCTGCACATGGTGGAAATAAATGAGTATAAAATACCTTTTCAGGAATCGTCTGATGGATGTGGAAAAACCCAAATCCAAAACAAAAGTGGAAAGCTAAATAAGGATGTGAATATTAAACATTCAAGAACTGCAAGACAGATATCTGTGCAGAGTCTCAGCTTCTCAGCTCGTATAAATCAACCAGTCAGAGCTGTACTGATTTATGTCAGCTGGGGCTGCTGCTTTGTGTTGCTACTAAAGTAGGAGACAGGATGTCTGTTCAAGTCTGTTCATGTCACTAATGGAGGGATTTTAAAGAACAAGAGGACAATCAAGCACCAATTCCAGTTGGCAATTTAATGGCAACTCAATGGCAATTTAATATCCAATCCCCATCAGTGGCTTGGAGAAATCTCTGTGCAAAGCTACTACTTTACATTACTACTTTTATGTGGTCCTAAGGGTGGATATCTTTCCTGGAATGTATGTCCAGTTAAACAATCCACCTTTTTGTTGGGAAAAAAAAGTTCCAATTCCATGTGTAATAAACTACTACATTTAAATACTCTTCCTTTAAAAATAAATAAATAAATAAATGGGGTTTAGATTCATTCATTTATTTTGGCCCATGAAACATAAAGGAAGGATTTTTGTGGTTTTGTTTGGAGAGTGGCAGCAGGTTCTGTAAGAACCTATTATATAAGTTCCACAGAACTATAAGAACAATGATGGGAATGAGAAATGCATCAGCTTCATTTGATACAACCCAGAAAGACTGCAGTGAAATGACTTGTTCCTAACTGTTAATCAGTCTTCCACAAAAGAAAAAAAGGACAATATGGAAACATCAGCCAAGAAAAAAAGGTAATTTTACATTATGAAAAAACTGTTATTATGAACTAGAAAAAGTAACTGAGCAAATAGCTGTTATTCCCAGTTCTTCATATGCTCAGTTGTTTTCTTCTAAGAACCAAGAGCTAACCATATATTTGAGCCCTGATGATGCACGAGCAATCTGTGCTTGAAGGCACATAGATGAATGCATCTCTGGAGGAAGCAGTTCCTCTTCAAAGATTTGTGCTCTGCTCATTTCCACTGGGCAATTGGATTACTTTTCATTTGGCTTGCAATCTTTTCAATTGGTTTGTAACCTTTCATCCTTAAATTATTATGGATTGGGAGCAAATCCAAAGAAGTCAGTGAAATTGTTCCGCAAGAAAACAGCAAAATCTTAGCTTAGGTTATTTTGGTTGGCAGGGAGAAGCATGCACAGCAAGTGTGAAGAAAATAAAGTTGATCACGTCTGCAGAAATGATGTGGGAGGCAACCAGATGTGACCAGGTGATGTGGAAGGTGTGGTGAAGAACAATGTCTGGAGGAAGACCTCTAGGTATCTAGTTCAACTCTCTTATCTAATGAGAACTAAAACCAAAGCTAGAGCAGGTTTATAAGGATCTTGTCCAGTCAGATTCTTAGAATCTTTATGTATGGAGATGAGTCCACCTCTCTGGGCAGGTGTTTCTGTATGTTTGCATTAACAAAGTGAACTAATTTTCTTTTTATCTAGCCAGAATGCTCCTTTTTGTAGCTTGTACCCATCACCTCCTTTTACAGAGCATATCTGAGATGAGTCTGCTCAGTGACAACCTGTTGTCCACCTGAACACCATTAGAACTGTGTCACCTGGCCTGTCATTCCCCAACCTGTACTGATTTACAGGCTTGTGCTGTCTTGGGTGTGGTGTTCCACATTTGTCCTGGTTTTAGATATATTAATATATATATAATGGGAAGGCATGAGTTATCAACCCATTATTTCTTGTAATACATATGACACACTCAATTCCAGATGGATTTTCCAGCACAGGTTTGTTACAGAAGAATGGAATTAATCTGGAGTGGAAGAATTCTTCTGCTGAGTTGTTAATGTGATACATGTGTCAAGGGCCAGATCAGAAACACAAAATTCAACCTTAACCTTTCTTCTGTTGGCATTGCAACTATAAGCAATATCACAGTAGCAGAGTTCCAGGGGGTCAAGGATGTGGGGACAGGGATTTTCTGTTTGTCCAGCTGCTAGAGCAGTGTGACTTACTGCAAGGGTGCCAGAGCAATGCAAATAAATACTTGGTTATTCTCATTGATGTTATTGATGTTACATCATTCAGAGAAGGGAAAAGCTGCTGCCACTCATTCCACATGCTAATAGCTATTTGTTTTGTAGAATTCACACCAAGATGGTGAGCTTACTGAACCCAGGATTTTTCTTTGTGGCTGGTATGAAACATCCTACAAATTATTTAAATCAATGCATCTAAGCTTACAATGAGGTACCTGAAAAAGAGATTCCCATCATCCTGGAAATTTATTTTCCTGTCCTCTTCCTCCCCAAAACCAGAGTCAAAAGTCAAATGTCATGTTCTATGTCATATCACTTTACTCCTTATGCTATCTGGAATATGATGTCAAGATTTCCATTTGTTTCTGTGGTATGAGAACTTTTCTTTCTTAACAATATTCCTTAAAGTTACTCAGAAGAATATCTCACTATATGATATTGGTTTAGAGCCACTGAAGTAACTAGTCCTGGAGTCCATGTATATGATGACTTATATAAAACAGATTTAATCCAATAGCAAACTACTTTATTTAGTTCAGAAATAAAAAATCCTAACAATGACTAGATATTCTTACTCAAATCTCCTAAATTTTTTAATTGACTTTGTTTTCTGTGGACCTTGTATCTCACTTTTTCCAAACTTAAAGTTATGATATAGTTTTAAGATACACATTAATACTTATTGCTTTTTAAGAATCCATCATAAAACTCTATTTTAGCTTATTTGTTAAGCAAATTTTTAAAAGCTTCTTGTAAATAATGTTTTACTGGTTTGTACTCTGCCTGGTTAATTTCCCTTTCCCTTCCCTATTGCTCTAGAGACCAAAAAGCTCTGGGGATTTGCATGAATTTGCCAATGTTGTACACTGTATAAATGTAAAACATTTCTGTATTATTCAAAGGTAAATAAATCAGTTGTGGAAAACAAATAAAAGCTATGAAACATCCAGATGGAGCTTTCAAACCATCTAAAAAGTAATCAGCATTTTGCTTAGCCACAAAACTTTAATTATGCTAGTTAATCTTGGAGGTGGAAACAGAAATGAAAGATCTGATGCTTAGCTAAAATTTATTGACTCCACAGAATGTCCTTGAATAAAAGGATAGAAATAACTTGACCTTTGTAAACTATTACACAAACAAAGTGTACTTAAAATTATTTTGTCATCTTGAAGATGTTTTACCACTTCTAAGTGTGTTGTTAGCAAGGTGCAACAATTTTATAATAGTTTTGAGAAGTTTCTTTTGATACTAAAGAATTTAGGGGAAGGGAGTAATAATGGTGCTGCTACTTCAGGTGAAAGAAAGGCATGATTTCTAATACATGTGCAAAACAGCAATATGGTGAGGACATCAAACTGTTAACTAACCACTCTTCCTAGTAAATGTATTTTTTTTAGAAATGTGGATTGACTTGGTGATGACCATGACAGCCAGAACAAATCTGGGCTGGTAATCATCAGAGCACATATAAAGCAATGGAGCCATCCATTGTTCTGATACAAACAGTGGGAACAAACAGGTACTTTCAGGGAACAAGTCATCTCATCCCCAATAGATGTTTGACATCAGTTGGCTGACTCACTTGTTCATGTGCCATCTCCATTTATTTATGACAGAAATGAGGAAAGAGATGTATCTGAAAATCTGTGGATATCTATATCAGTACTAAAAAGGTATGATTTATCACAGTCTGCAATATTCTTGATTAATCTCTATTTAATAATCTCTGATTCCTTCCACTGACTTAATGAACTTTGTTTGACACCACAGCTCAGCTGTAGAGACCTCAGGGTGTGTGAGTGAGATTTGGTGTTTCAGATGTAGTCCACCCAACTGCTAGTGCTATCACATTGGGCTTCTGATACAAAAACATAATGATACATTTTATCCTAGTCTTTGGAGTTCATATGAGGAAGTTTAAGAAATTCCTAGTGGAATTGATGACCTCTTTTCCAACCAAAAAGAAAACCAAAACACTGGAAGCATTTAATTTAAAATAAATCTATCTGTACAGCTGGGTTCATTGCTGAGCTCATTAAAAGATCTGGTAGAAGGTATTAGTAGAAACTGTGAAGAAATATTGCACTAATCTGAAATTTGTTGGATTCAGTTTCAACACCTCACTCTAGGGACAGTTGTATAAAGAATGATGTGTTCCAGCTTCAGCATGAGGACTTGCTTGTGATAAACCTTTCTCTGATCCATCATCCACACATGCACAATGTGGCTATTAAAGAATCCTCATCCCTGAGTTACCAGAGAGGAGAGAAGTCAAAGAGATTGACCAATATTATGCTGAAGTTAAGAAAACTTGCCAGTTTAATCATAAAACCAATCTTATTCCTATCCCTTTCACTGAAAGAACCTGTATGATAACAAGATCCTGCACCATCTGTTAGAAGCCCATAATCTTACAGCAGCTAAGTGTGATGAAAGCCAGTTTAACAGTTAATGCACATGTCTCTTTAGAGGATTCACTATGTATCTCTCTTCAATGCTATTCACCAACAAGGTCATGATGCAAAAATCTCTTTTGGGCTGATTTTCTTCTATTCCTATAAATTTTTAATCAGGACCTGCACAAATGATAGAAGATCTGCATATTAGTAGCAAAGGCATGTTAGGGGTGAATCTAAACTTCCCCTCTTCTGTCCAAGAAAAAGAATAGTAATGTTTCTATCCCTCACTGAAACTTAACAGTCTGCCAGGTGGCAACCACCATATCAGAGACAAATGCTTGAAAGGCAAAGCATCTATCCCATCAGCCTGAGACAATTGCCCTCACAAATGTTATTCCAGTGATAACTATTCTGGATTTGGAGCCACACAACAAAATTAAACTCATTGTCTCAGGGGCTTTTAAAAACCACTTGGCCTGACAACAGAAACACTCTGTGCCAGTAAATTATTTCTTTTTTAATTATTTTTTTCCTCACCTAAAAAGCGTCCCCAAAGTAGATGGAACATTGTTTCTTCCTTTTTAAAGTTGCAATTGGTAGCACAGTAAACAAAGATGCAGACATCTGGACTAGCTCTGAGCCAAAATTCTTGATGTCTTTTCTAAAACACTGCTTCTCCTTCACATCTGTTGGAGGGTAAAAAGTAACAAAAAGCAAACCAAAGCAATACCCTCTGTGCACACACACTCAGGAATCTTGCATCTACATGACCTGCTGTTCCTGTTGGCCTTCGTAGACCTGAACCAAGGCAGTGAAAAAGGTCTCCTCAATTTAGCTGTGGTTACACGTTGACATAATGCATCAATCCATTCCAGACTTCTCTCATAACATCTAAAGAATGAGGTGGATGAACTTAATAAACACAAGTGGCAGGTAAGAGTATAACAGGGGTTATTCCTTGCTTCACGGTCTTCAGTCAATGGGTAGACCCTACATAACCGTAGTCCTGTGCTAGCCAAGAAGGGCCTTTCAAAACAAGCTTGTGAGGGAAGCTCTAGGAATCTCTATTGTCAGATTTACTACAGACACTATATAAATGTGTAGAAATGGGTTTTGGTCCTTCAGTACTTATGCTGTGTTTTCAATTAATAACTTTTGTGCCCCTTGAAATCCCTCTCCGAATGTGTCCTTGATGCTGCAGTCATCACAAGGTTCAATGTTTCCTTGGATTAATCTTTTGCTTAGATCTAGCAAAGGCAAACTTGAAGGCTAGAAACTATCCCCTCATCTCTCATAGGGCTACCAGGGCTCAAAGAGAATGACGTGTTTCTCATTTAAAAAAAAAAAAAAAAAAAGAGAGAAAAAAAAAAAGAGACATAAAGGAAATAAAATCCTGAAGGAGGTATTCACCAGAAGTATAAAAAAAATATGCAGATCTTTCCCTTTATAGAGCCTTTAGTCAGAGATGACCCTGTCTCTGGGATCACCTCTGCCTTCACTTTTTTATTTCAGCAGCTACCCACATTTTTTTTCAGTGCTCAAAGAAGTTTGTTGATCTTATTTGGGCAGCTTCCTCAAAGTTGGCCATCTACTCTGCTTTTCAGATGGACCATATCTAGCTTTTTGGGGCTAATATAGGTACATAGATCTTTGTTCTCGCCAATTGCTTGAGTAATCCATTGGGCTTAGGAAGGGAAGCAAGAAATTAAAAAATGCTTTTGCATGAAAAAGACAGAACTAATTAAAAAATAAATTAGTATAATTAATATTTTATGATCTTATTTTCATGATGTATAACAATCCTTACAGCTAAATCAGATGATCCTATTACACAATGGTACTTTTAGTAGTGAAGTTTATTCACTGTTGCTTTAAAAGAAAAAGGAGAGAGAAAAAGAGCAGGTGTTCCTGACTCCAGCAGATATTCTCAGTAGAGACACTCCCTATTTTTGATGCACCCATCTGTGTGGCCTTACCTCAGGTGATTTGTGACTATAAAAGATGTGACATTTGCAGCCTAATGATATTATATATCGGCCAGCACTATATCAATCACTGCTGCCGGATGCAAATGTAGCCTGTCACCAAAAGACATCCCTTTTCCCAAAGCAGTTTTATGTCAAGATGACAGCAGTGTGCTCCTGTCTGAGTTAACACAGACCATCTCTACCAAAGTCCATGCAATTATACAAAAGTTAAACTAGGTTACCTCGCCCTATATATGGCAAAGCCTTTCTTCATCCTTGTCAACTCAGCATGACTACAGTGATCTCACTGGTGCTACTGCAGTGCTTCACTACTGCATGAGGGGTGTGTGTGCAAAGGTAACCCCATGTGTTGCTGCTGGAACCATCTGGACTTTTTTCCATAAACTATTATTACCATTGGGAAGCACTGGCTATGGGAACGTAATATGGGACTGCAATAATTTAAATAGCACCTACAGGAGAAGTCCCTAGAACATAATCTGAAAGACACTAAGAAGCCCCCCCAGTTCACTTTAAACCTTGGATATCCATTTTCTAAAAGCTTAGGCTCCTGGGACAACTATCCTGAAAATGTTAGTAGGATTACCTCCTAAACTACTGCATCTTCGGACTGTCTCATGACTGAACCAGGAATCTCAGACTTCTGAATTTCTTCATTTGTGCACTAGAACTATTAATATCCTAGGATTCAAGACTAGGATGTCAGACAGGGCTCCTAAGGTTTTCCACACCGAGATGTTTTTCTTCTCAGATGGTATTTCAGATAGTTTATAAAAATATTTATAATAACATTTAATGTAACATTTCAGAATTTAACACATTTCCAACATTTCTACTCTCAGACTGCAAAAATTTGACTTGAATATATAGATCAGAATCTTGAATGTTTACATATACTAACACTGCCAGTCATAGTCTAATTCTATTAATTAATTTTTTTGCACCCTATTACTACTACCTGATGGTTATTTGTTGACTGTCATGTCCCAGCAGGTAGCTTGGGCCCAGGTCCATGTTAACATGAAGTTTTCCAGGAGTTAATTATCCCAGGCCAGCTCAGAACACTGGTAAATTGGATATGTGACTGATAGCTTTTTAGTTTGTAAATATATCTTTCCTGGTGTCTATCAAACATCCAGACTCTTCCAGGCCTTTATGATGCCTATTTTTAGATGCTTACCTAAAGCACGTGAGTCTCTGATGCTTAAATTGCAGAGTCCAGGGGACAGAGTTCCTGGATGAATCCTGGCATCATGCACCATAGATCCTCTCCCCTGTCTCCACTCTTGATTTTTGCACTATGAAAATCAATTCCCAAGGACAGGAAGGGCCTGCAGAACACTTGCATCAGTATACTGACCTAGAAAAAGAGGATTCCAGGCAATTCAGGCACATTGATGTGCATCAACCATGCAGTGTGGAGGATTTTAAATTTCTATATGTTCCCCTGACATTCAATGGGCAGATATCAGCAGTTCCAGTCAGTGATTTACTCAGCCAAAAACTGAGTGATTCCTGGAGAGTATCTCACTGGAAAAGAAAACCAGGGACACTGGATGTATGTAGCTAGGAAACTTAAATAGGTGTCTGAATTTATGGTGGATGAATACTAACACCTTGTGGAATGCTAAATGTTAGAGCAGATCCCTAACAGTTTCAGTGGGTATTACTCCTACCACAGTGTTTTATCAACCATGGCCACAGTTGGTCCCATTACCTTCTGTGGGGATCTTTACAATAGCTTGTGGGACACCACTCCAGGGAAATGTGGTGCTTGTTCATCATTTCTCCTATAGTTTTACAGCTTTCTAGTCTTGCAGCTCTGAAGTATTTATAGATGCTTATAATTACTGAAATGCTTTCTTGGGAAACATTCAAGCTGCTGTTTTAAAAATGTGTAAGTACAGCTTGCTTTAACAGCTATTTCTAAATTTAGATGCAAAATATCCCTTCCCTTCACTACTTAATCACCCACTTGACTTTTGGGTTGGGGAAGAAGAAGAGGGTCAGTCCAGGCATTACACTTTATCAATTTGCCTTTAGGACTGTTTATAGTGCAGCAGTGATTATGGCTTTCTTTTGTCAGCAAGGATTCACTGACAGAGGTTGTAATCCTTGCAAAATTCTTTTGTTGTCAGTGTTGGATTTTGCTGTATAGAAAGTACTCTTTGGAGGCACAAGTGGCTCTCCTTCTATTTGCCTTTGCCCTTTCTGGGTCCATTACTCTGAAATACTCTGTCAGTTAAAATTCTGTGGAAGAGAATGATAGGAACAGAGGAAGCTGAAATAATTATTGATTGGATAGTTTACACAAGTGGCAGCTTTCCTAGTGCTGCATCTCAAGTTCACTTCTGTTAAAAGTGACATATTGTTAAAAATATTAATAGCTTAATAGCTTAATAATAATAAAAGCAATTTGCTGAAAATTATAATAATGACAGTGTCAGTAATATCACATTGTACTTAGCATCTTCACAGCTTTCAGTATTTTATAAAAGGATCACTATTATTATCTTTGCAGCTTTTTTAACAGATAGTGAAACAAAGGAGTAAAGAAGAACTTAAGTTGTTCAAGGTCACTCCACAGAACAATGAAAATGTTATGAATTGAAGTCAGGTGTCCTGAGTTTCAAGCCAGGTCTTTAATGTATGGTGACAATGCTTCTCATGAAGGATAACAAGCACTTAAGAGAATGAAATGACCACAGCATTAAATAAAACCCACCACATTAAAGATTTTTGCTGTGCACATTTTATTGTTCATTCCCTTTTATGAATCCCAGAAATTTACATTTATTTCCAAGACACAAAGAAGAAAGGAGTGCCCAGTGACTGTTACTATTCACCAACTTTTCAGAGAGTATTTTTTTTCTAAATAAAATATATTTGGATACTCTGGCAAATAGGATGTATTATGAGGAATAGAAGTGTGTTCCAGTGAAGTAAAGATTCCAGTCTCTGCTTTCACCTGCTGTGGCCTTTTTGATGAGGCTGGAGCCCTTGCCAGAGAAGACTGATGCAAAGAAGTCATTGAGAACCTCAGCCTTCTCAATATCCTGTGTAGATACGTCTCATGTTTCCTTCAGGAGAAGACCTACATTTTCCTTGGTTGGCCCTTTATTCCCAACATACTTATAGAAGCTTTTCTTACTGCTCTTTACATCCCTGGCAAGATTTAATTCCCTCTTGTCTTATCACTCCATGCCTTTGTAAAACATCCCTCCCCAGCTTTCTGTGAGCCCCTTCAGGTACTGGAAGGCTGCTCCAAGTTCTCCCTGGAGCCTTCTTTTTTCCTGGATGAACAACCCCAACTCTCTCTGCCTGTCTTAGCGGGAGAGGTGCTAAAGGTATTTCCTATTCCAGCTTTGTGCATGGATTTCCTTGGCATTGCTTTAAGCTGATAAAGCAAAAATCCAGACCAGGAGAGAAATCAAGAAGGTGGGAGAATCAACTTTCGTTGATGGCCTCAGAAGTTAAATAAACACTGATTTGTGTGCAATGTTCTTTGACCAGTGGCAATCCCAGTTTGCCAATTATTAACATTACTTGTGATTAGTTCAGCAAATCTCAAAGGGTAAATGTTGCATTATTAATGAGCTGAAAGCATTAGCAGGATGTGTGAAGATCTCACTGTACTGACTGTGGGTATTCCCACTGAGAATATTTGTAGAAAAGTGGTATAAATAAGGAAGCGATTAAAATGCTATAGTTTTTCAATGATTAAGAGAATCTGGGGCACTTAATTTTTTTAAGTTGTGGTGGGGTTTTTTTTGTTGTTTTGTTTATTTTTTTTCCTAGGATGAGGAAGATAAATGGTTTTCAAGCAGCTAAAAAAAAACAAAAAAAACCCAAAAAACCAAAGGAAAAGATTTTCTGTTTTCCAGTTGAATAATCAGATTTTGATACTAAACTTGGTGAGTAAACACAGTAAGCCACATTTTCCATTGGCTTAATTTTTTCAAGATGCACTGTTTTTTCTGAGAGTCCTATTCCCTTTTAGCCCCTTGTTTCATAAAAGACTGAAGATCACTGTCATATAGAGGTTTTAATTAATTCTTCATTGTGGGAAATGTGCATAGCCAGACTATGTGAAAAATTCAACGGTGTAGCCAGTCAGATAGAAATATATTGGATGAAGATGAAAAGCCCATAAACATGTGTGTGATATGAAATATTCTATTCTATTTATGATTTATTTTTCATATTGCTAAATAAGAAAAAAGATGGTATTTAAAAGCAACTGCTTTGATTAGAAGGTTTTTAATAAAACAAAAGGAGGTTAATAAAAGACCAGCTACCACTGTTGGTGTTGCATATTTGCCTTAAGAATTCAACAATTAAATGCTTGCTTAGGAGGAAAGAGCCTTGGTTTTATGGCCAAGCTCCTGTATCTTGGATGACATTGCAGAGTTTTACAGTTCTAAATTTCTCTTACTTTTATTGTTTTACATTGTATAACTAAACATTTCAGGAGAGCAGAGACTGGATCTTTCAAGTACTCAGTGAATAGCTCAGCCCAAACATTATATTGCTGAGCAAAACTACATCAAATGGGGATGGAACTTGAACACAACAATGCTTTGAAAAGGTGACCTTGTTATGGTTTCTGCTCTCAGTCAAGCAGAGGATATATTTTTATTATGGATACAAATGGCATAGGTTAAAACTGTACCTTGTATAGCCATGTCAGAGTGCCTTCTCCTGTGTGAGCAGATCATTTTCAACAGAGGTAATATGAGCTTGAGTAACTTCTGGTTCCTCTTCCTGCACTTGATCTTAAACACTTAACATATTGTCTCTAGCAAGGCTATCACCACCTGCTATTTTACTTCTGTGAAATTAAATTTTAAAAAAAATCTCTATAATTTTTGAGGAAATGGTATCTGGTTCATGCAATTTTAAGATACAATTTTAAGATGACTGAAAGATGAGTTCCATGATAAATTTATTATTTTAGTACTACTATTAATAATAGAAACACCACCACCACTACAGACTGTTTTCACTATGACCAACATGAGACATTTTACAGAACTCAAATGAGTGAGGAAAAATAGATAAGGACTCTGAAAAGAGATGAGTAATTCAATTTTCTTAGAGGTTGGTGTTGTTAAAAGTGTTTTACTTGTTTGACAGTGTAGGTAAAAATGTGAAGAATATCACCTGAGTAGGATTTATCAATGAGGGAATAAGAAAAGGGAAACATTTTTTGTCATTACATAAATTTCAAAATGCTAAATTTAGGTTTTGTTGTCCCCTTTGTTCTTGTGTTATTCTCACTTAGGTTGTACAGGTCTGTCAGAATCTATTTAAATTAGCTTTATACTCTTCACATTATAGTAAGCAAAGAAAATGTCCTGTGAGATACATGCACTAAACTGCCTGATTCTCACAGAACTTTTTCACTAGAACATCCCAACTAAGTCTTATGGATTGCTTCAAAATATTAATCTTTACTGAGTGAAAAAGTTCCCAGTTGTCTCAAGTTATCTTTGTGAGGAGAGGATAAAATCAGACATATCAAAAGATTTAAGTAGCCCTACAAAGTCCTGGTTAATGGACGAGTCAAAACAAATCTGGACCAGATAAAGGCTTATCACAATGGCTTTTCCAAATTAATTAAAGAAGAGAGGAATCATTAAATAATTGAATTTTTTCCCCTCTCTCTCTTTTTAAAAACATGTTTTAAATGTTGTTTGCTGTGTAAAATCAGACATTTTAATTGAGACCTGAAAATATGTGGCCCCAAATATCTTCTCTTCTTCCAGATTTCCTTACACCAAAATGATGTTCTTACTTGTTTCTATTTCTAAAAGAACTTAATAAGAAGGAGATTTTCTGAGAAAAGTCAAAAGTGTAGCTAGAAATGAAATATTTGATTAGTTTCAGTTAGCCAAAAACTAAATGAAATTTTCTGTGCAAAACAGTTGAACAAGCTCTTCAGCAGCTTGAAGAATGATTCCCAGGGAAAGAAGCAATTATATAAAAAGATTAGACCTGATTTTCCACTTTATAATAAGCAACATAATTTAATCTAATGCACAGGTTTCCTTCTTCTTCAATTTAGGATCAAATTAGGTTCTTCATTTCACCAATATACATCTGAATCAAATAAAAAGGTCTAGACTTCCCTATACACTACATTTTCTATCATAGGAGTTAATGTAGAACACCAGACAAGGACTGAGAAATGAGCTAATACTTTTAGGGTGGAAAGGCTGATTACTTTCTTGCTGTTAAATACCTTTAAGTCCCAAAGTTCTAAACATAACAGTAGGAGAACAGTTTGGTACATGTAGGGATCATATATGGTTTGCCATGTTGAAACATTCTTCTTTGGAAAATATGCAAAATAATTTGATAATTAAATGTATTAAGAACAGGATATGCAGCTTTAAGATTAGCATCTTGTTAGAAAATGAACTCATAATATTTAGGCACTTTACTTACACTTGAAATACAAAGTAAAATTTATTTCCTTTAATCATTAAATCTGCTTTGTTGTGATAGATATGGATGGATGAATGAATGAATCAATGAGAGTGCAAAACAATCTAAGCCTGCTAGAAGAATACAATATACTTACTTCATCCAAACATCTATACACTTCAGAAGTACATTGTATGGCATATTATAATAAAGCAACAACAGTAAATCCATGGGTGAGATTGTTGTGGTCAGTGCCATTTGTCATTCCCTGTAGCCATTCTCCAAAGAAAGTGAGAGTCTCATTGCTTCTGCCACACATAAATCAAAATATATGGTTTTTCAGAGTTTTATACTTTGATGTTTTAAATAAGTCAGTGCCAACTTTGTGCTCTTATATAAAACAAAGCGTATATACCATGTGCTCTTCAGCTGGAAAACAGGTTAAATCAGCAAAGAACAGATCACAGTCTTTCAGCAGCACTTAGGCTGGGGTGTTTAGTCTGGCAAAACATAGGTCTATCACTGAAATTGGATCTCAAACCTTAAACCTTATTTTCCAATAAAAGCTTTAAATACTTTTTTTCACTTGTTGCTCATAATCGTATAAGAGAGATTTTTTAATCCGCTGAAGAAAACCATAGCTCAAAACAATACAGATTCCTCCTTACATATTTCCTACTAGGATATAGACTCCTAGAAAGCTTATCCTAGGAAATTCCACAGCAGGCTCCCTGCTCTGTCTCTGTACTATTCAGTTGTAAAGGCAGAATGTGGGATTTTTTTATATTGGGATTTTCAAAAGCTTTGAACTTCCCAGCTTCTAATTAAATTGCTCTGCATTTTTGGACATCTAAATATCTTTGGATATCTGCTTCCATACCCCTGGTCTTTGTGCCCATTGCATACAATCCCATTAATTATAATAGCTAATAGCTGAACACTTCACAATTGTTAATGGATTTTATCCCTGTGAGACAAAAAAATGCTCTCACAGCTTTGATAGCCTGAAAATGGCATATGTAATGGATTTAGAGGCTTTCCCAGAGACACACAGAAAGTCTGGGGTGAAGCCAAGAAGTGAACTCATGGTCAGTTTCAATCCACTGCTCTCTATCTGCTCACTCTTCCTTTGTTCCTCAAAAGGGCCAGAGTGGGAGCAGACAGGATAATGGTTTTAATACTCTTTTGTCTCCCTTTCATTATTGTCTGACTCGTTCTCTAATTATTTTACTCCTTGTGCTAATATGTAACAGATTGTCTTGAACATGACATGGTCCACTAGAATCTCACTGCATTGCAACTTTATTACTTGGAAATTGTGATTTTAATGCTTCATTTGTCATTGATGTTATTTCATGAGTGACAATTCTGAGACTCTAGAGAGAAGAGCCTAATGTTTTTGCAGTCCCTAATGTGTCACATGGTCATACTGCACTGAACACTTAGAGTTGTTGTTCATGCTTTTTTTACAATACTCTAGTGGGAGATGAAGGCCAAGTAAACAAAAGTCCCTCTGGAGCAGGATTCAGATACTGAATTGGGATTCACTAAGGGAAAAATTCTTAAGTGAGGCAAGGCAAGATTAAGACAATGGAAAAAACAGAAAAGAACAAAAATTTAAAAAAATGTTTTTTTTTTCTTTGAGAAATCTCATGCCATGGATTTCACTTCTTTATTTAACACTGCATTTTTTAATTTCCAGCATGAAACAAGGAGTGTGTAGGGAGATTCACCATGATGGGAGAACCTGCTTGTCTAATTTCAAAAACATGAAAATGTTCTCATTGTCATCTTTTGAATCATGGAAAAGTCCAAGAATCAAATTTAATATGACAAAAGTAGAATTTTTAAAAATGCTTGAGTTCTTCCTATAAAAAGCATTCTAAAGCCCTTATACATATTTTATTATTCTTTTGGTGCCTCCTGTGTTTTTAAGCACATATAGTATCCCACAGACATTTCATCACCCATACCAAATGTCATTAATTTAAGAAAGAGGCTTATGTCAGATTCTGCAGCTCCTCACTCCTGCTGGTTCTTCAGTTGAAGTCACATTGAGGTTTGTGACATCCCACTTTCAGGAACATCATTAGAGCAAATTATGACCTCAGGCAAGGAAGAATCAGCAGGAACAGATGAGATGTTCAGGAGTGAGTCTTGTGTGTGAGTAGAAACATTTGAGAGATCAAATTTAGAGACCAGAAAAAAGAGAAATAGGTAGAAAGTATGACCTGGCTGGAACTTTCTCTAATATTTTCCAAGTTTTTCAGGAAGCATCTGGGACTGAGACTCCAAATGCAGTGACATTTTACTTGCTAAAACGTAGCAGAGGAAAAATTAAAACAGGATCACAGCACACAAGTCTGAATTAATCTTTCTCTTGTATCTTCCCATAACTTTCAGATATGACCTCCATTGCAAAAAAGTCTGAGAGTTTGGGCAAATCTGCAGTGATGTAAACTGATATAGATCTTCAGTGAAGCTTCATTAATTTGTAGTGCTGGCGATATGACCCTACTAACATCACTGGAATTACGTTTGATGCCTACTACAAATTCAGAAAATGGCTTTCAAAGACATGACTGATTATGCTACATTTGCCTCTTTGAAATAAAGTGGATATTTCTTTCTGGAACTTTTAATCTCCTATGACATTTCAAGTGTAACTAGTATAATCAGAATCAGAATCAGAATAAAACTCAAAGGATCAAGAAATGAAAAAGAGTAATTACATTATCAGATTAGAGGAAAAAATACCACAGTATTAAGGGGGTGACAGAGGTTTAATTGCTATGTGAAAAATGTTTCATTTTCATTTACAGGGAAAAAAAAGGAAGCTGAATATGTACTTCAGTGTAACCTTCATGTTGCCTTCTGTGGGAGGTGAACACATGAGACAGCATAACACACCCTGGGTTTCTGAGCAGAGTAGGAAAACCTGAACTTTATGCAGAGAGGAAAGGGCTGGAGTGAGGTGGGAGAGGAGAGAGATGGACCTCCTTTTGCTGTGGAGGGATTGGAAGACCATGGAGAATGGCCAATAATGTTGAAAGTGTTGTTTTTCCTTTTTTTTCCCCCCAGGCTTAGCCATTAATCCATGCTCAAGACTAGAGTGGCAGAAGTGGCCAACACCCCAGAAGCGGAGGCAAAGCAGGAAGGAGGATGTAGTCATGTTTTTGTCTCTGATGGTCTGAAATCCTTTTTACAGATTTATTAATTTATTGAAGCTATGAAGAAGAAATTATTCTGGACTCATTTGCACATGTCCTCATGGCAATTTGTACAGAATATTATAAATACTTGAAGACTATCTTTAGTGTTTTGCAATGCTCACCACATGTTTCTTGGTCCATGGACTATATCAATACTAATCAATGAAGGAATGCCACAACAGGCCCATGAAACTCTCTTGCAGTCACTCACAAGTGTTCAGCCCTTGTCAAATGTCACTGGTGTGGTTTTAGTCCTTACTGGTCTAACCCCACAATTTCCAGGCACATGTCAGAGGCTAGAAAAAGCCAGAAGATGTTGCTACAAGGCAGTTTTTCCATCAGCACCGTTTTTTGGGGAAATAAGAAAGTTCAGCAGTTTTAAAAACAGGTTTTAAAATCAAGTCAACCTTAGGGAGAAGAATGAGCCCTAATCAGTTTCCCAGACATAATCAGTCAGGTGCAGACTACGAAACATTGTCTCCATCCATTCTCAGAGCTTGACAGATTTGGTATCTTCCAGGCTAGAAGACAGCCACATCAGCGTGGATTTATTGCGCTCATCACTCCTATTTGGAGGCAGAACTTATTAACTGGGACTCAATGCTGTGTTTACTCAGTTTTTTGCTATTTTCTATTACAGACCTTTAGCCATGCAGCTCTCTACAGTTGATTTTCAGCATAACCAAAAATATATTTTCCAAAAGTTATTTGTGAGTTTCGGTTGTAAATTCAAGATGTCAGTGAATCTGCTGTTTAACTGAAGCAGCTAGTAGGAACTGAAATTTCACTACTGCTATATTTTTCTGCTAAAGTTAATAATAAAAAAATACAAATCTGATCAGCTGCTATGATTTCTAGCTTCATTTTGCCAACACATTTCAAAATCCCAGTCATGCTGACATCTCAACTGGAGTGCTTTCTTTGGTTTCTGTCCTGTCACTATAGGTTTTTGTGCTTCATTGTTAGCTTGCTGCTTTCCTGATGATGTGAACAGGATGGGATATGATGCATACTATAAAATTGAAAATGGGACCACAAGGAAAAAGCACTTACTTTTCAACTCAGAATGGAGTCTACAATGGCACCTTCTCCCTACCTGGCCTTGAAAACCCAACTCATAAGCTCAGGTACTTACCTATTTGTCATGGTTTGGGTCTAACACAACAACAAAGAACCAGCCCCGTGGCCTCTCACTCAACCTCCCCCTCCACACACACTCTGGGATGAGGAGGACAAAGATCTTGGGCTGAGATGAAGGACAAGGAGGGTTCTTCACCGATTAAGGTGCCGGGTAAAACAGACTCAACTTGGAGAAAAAAATAATGTCATGTCACACAGATCCAATGCCCACGGGACACAGACACACCCAGAGCAGGGCTCACACACGTTACCCCCACCCCTCCCTTCTTCCCACCCAAATCCCTTTGCTCCCAGCTTCTCTCCCTCCTTCCTTAACGTGAGATATAAAAATATGGCTCTTCCATCTGTGTATTTCATTATCTTTTGTTGCTGTTTCCCTGGTTTGCTGCTCTTGTGAGCTGGTCCTGGAACATGTTCACTTCATGAATATGCAATCTGCTACAAGTACAGCCAGCAGACTTTAATTGCTGAGGTTCTTATGGTAGAAAAAAAACCTCTGTGTTTTTAAAAATTTAAAGTTTTAAGTGTTTAATTGAATATAGTGTGTTACCTACTAAGTTAAGCTACATTTGGGATTCTGTTGCAAATAAATCCAAAAATCCTTACTTTTTATAGCTTTCTAGGCCTCATGGTGGACTTTTAAAATCCTAATTATTTCTTAGAGTCTTTAAATATGGTCGTTAAAGAAACTGCTGTTTTTCTTCCACAAACATTGGACATCTGATTATAAAGAGGAGAGTGAAGAATATTTAACCAAAAAGAAAATCTGAAAAACTGTATTAAATATGAAGTTCAAATATGTATTTCCTTTCACAGCTCAATATATTGAAGATTTCAGACTTGTCCTTTATGACAGCAATCAGAAAACCATTAAAGTACCTTTAGCTGAAATAATTCACTTAACAAAATAAAGAATAACAATTGCAAACAAGTGCTGCTGTTTCCAAGTATGAAAAATTTATGGTGCTGCAATATTTTCTGAATATTTATTAGAAACTCAAATAAGTAGTTAATGCTCTAATAAAAATATGTATTTTAACAGTTTTATCAATAGCCACATTTCAGTAATACTATTTTTCCTAGGGATAAATGATTAGCAATAATTCAGCTTTGGTGCTGTAGCCAAATTATACAGTCAGAAGAAGTTGCCTGGCAGAGTCAGAAATCTCTGCCTTTTTAAACTGCGTGAGGCATCCAGAATGTATCTGTATAAATAGTTTTTCTTAAGAATAACTCACATAGGGAAATCAACAATTTATGCCTTATTTGTATCATTTAAGACATAAACCAGGTAGTCAGTGTGGTTGAGGCATGGATAACTGCCAGGGAAATATCAAGAATACAAGGAGAAAAAAAAATCCACGTTATATACCTGCTTTGCATTTTTACTACTAACACAATTGTTGACATCGTAAATTGACTCTTAACATCATAAATGGCTTCCCACACATTGTAAAGTAAATCCTGTAGACTTTTATTGGTATCATAAATGGCTTCTTAACATGTAAATGACCTCCTTTGCATGGCAGTCTAAATCCCATAGGCTTTTATTGACAACATAAGTCATTTAGTGCATTGCATTTTTCTATCATTGTTGGTTTTCATTTAAAAACTAAATAAAAGTTGGAGGAAATAAAACCTGGAGATCTGCACATTTATGGTTGTGGCCACCCTTGTTCTTCTGCTCCTGTGATGAATGTGAATTGTCAAAAAGACTTGATAGTCTTTTCCTACATTTAACTCCCCTTTCCAAAATCACATGCCTGAACAAGAGTTCACCTGTCTTGATATTTCAGGAGAGCTTGATACAGTTGATTAAATGGGTGTAAGAAAATGTAAAATTATAACTATTGTCACTCCTATTTCTCTGGCACCTTTCACTCACAAAGATCACAGAACACTTCAGAAAATACACAAAATTAATTTCAGGAAGCAATACAGGGAAACATTTTTTCATATTAAAATTACTGTGATACTGAGGTGTTTCTTGGCTTTACCCTGAAATATCTGTCTCCCTGAGGGTGAACAGCAATGGCTGTTTAATAACACTCAGTAAAACTTTACTACAGTTTCAGATATAAAATAAAAAACCCAAGTATTTTGTAAATCTGGATGACCTAGTAGACCATGCCCATATTACTTAGCTAATCGATTAACTTTCTACAATGAGATAAAGGGCAATTATTTGTTTGTATGAACTAACACATAATTTCAAACAATTTAGAGACCATAATTTAACAAAGTATTGCTCAGAAGTTACCTGAGTAAGTTATTGTTGTTATGGTTCTGGTACATTATGTCTCTTGTAGCTCACTGGACATGCAAGATAAACTATGTTGAAGTTACTAAGAAGATGGTAACTCAGATGTTTGTGATTTTCTGAGCACATCCAAAATGCAGAATTGAGTAGAGTTCATCAAGATGCTGAAATACTCACTTCACGTAAGCAAATCTATGCCACCCATCTGGTATTTCTAGACAACCAACAGATGAGGGAATAGATAGTAGACAAGCTCACAAAATGGTGTGCTGGCATGTCAGAACACAGATCAGTTTTCACTGGATGCCCTGATTAACATCATTCAAATGATTACAACTTGAGTAATGCATATCTACAAAGACAATGTGCATCTTCTTCTGTAACAGAGCTAAAAAATAACTTTCATTTATGTGTGTATCTATCTATACATTTAATTTAATCATTAGAGTATTCAGTAACATTACAGTATGTGTGGGTTAATTTCTTACCTTGCCCTAAGAACACTACATATGAGTGGACTCCGAAGTGTATTTGCTTGGATGACTACACCTCAGGTGAGGACAACCATGTTCTAATCACAGTTAAGTGAAAAGCTCATGTATTTTTTCTAGTGACAGTTTAATGCAAAGTGCTATAACCAGTGATTTTTTCACACAAAGACTATTTAATCCAGATTTCTGGGGGAGAATTAGGTGTTTGAATAGTTTTAAGGAGCTCCATCAAAGTGTTAAAAGCCACTTTTGAATATGGCATTGTAAGCCCTAAACCAATAACATTACTGACGTCTTCTCAACAGTTCGCTTTGAAATCAAGCTACATTAGTTCAGCTAAATTTATTGTCCTGGCTGGTAAGTCAGGACATGACCTTTGAACCTGCTCTGGTAAGACAGCAACTTTTTCTGCATTTCACGAGCAGTGGAGTTACTTCCAGGTATGCTTGGTCTTTAGACTGTGCTTTAATTACAAGGTCAATAATCCTGTTTTAAAGGAATGTAGACAATGACACTCTCCCTTTTTTTTTTTTTTTCACCAGTTAAAAAATTAACAACAGGCCAAAATTTCCTCAGATATGGATCAGCTCAAATGTATTTATCAGAAGCATGACTGGTTTTACCTAACCTCAGTTTTCCCAATATGTAATTACATTAATATACTTATTACATTTCTTTTCACATTATGTAACTGGACAATTAGATTTTGTATTTTCAATTTAGGTCCAAAAAGCAATTGCTAAATGCATTCAGAAAGCACTGGCTTCAGAAGGCTGCTAAACTACTTAATATTGAAAAGTTTCTTTAAAAATTGTCTTAGAGGAGAAAAGATTATACTGTGGAGTTGGTCTGACTTTCAAAGTCAGCTCATTAATCATAGTTAATGCTCCTTGTTATAGCAGATAGGAATCTGTACTTCTTATGAACCGACACTGCCCACAGCATGAAAATATTTCTGATCCATCTAATAAAAATTTATAGAGCCATTCCCTTCTAAGATAGGTGTCTTATACTCTTCATTGCAGGGTATCTAGGAAGTAAGAAAGTTTCAAAATGTACTTGAAATTTTATATACATTTGTATTTATTTTCTCTATGTGTATATCTAAATGTACAGGTATGATATACACGTGGGGATATCAACTTGCCTAGTCAAGTTCTGAAAAGCTGCAAGGATGCAGATTCATGCACATTTCTTGTCCCCTGCTCATGTGTTTAACAAATCTTTTACTGAAGAACTTTTCTCTTATATAAATCAAGATCCTCAGAAATACCTTGTTCTAATCACTTGCATTTCAAAGGACCTAAAGCAGCTCAGTAGATTGAAAGGTCTGGATTCAGATGATGTGGACATCTGAATCTCACTTCTGAAAAGCCCTTAGACTTCAACAGGTTGTTTTATAATTAATTGGAATTTTCATTGGGAACTCTCTGGCTTGTGACCACTGTGGTGAGGATGGGTAGAAACAGTCATTCACTGCAATTCACTGTAGCTTCCTTTGTGGTCCAGTTCGGAATGTCTCTTAACGAGCTGGCTTGTTAATTGTCACTGTTGTTGGAAGTTGTTGGTATTTCCTTCATCTTGGTCTGGACCAAGTCTGGACCTCCACTCTGAAAAGGCTCTGAAATTTCATAACTGTAACAGCTGCATTGCACTGATTTTCTTGCACATTAACTAAGTGCTTGCTTTACATATATTCATCCTGGTCATGCATAATTCTGTTACAGAGGTTGAACATCATGCTCAGTGAGGCTGAAAAGTGCACTGGACTTTTAAAGAAGTCCTGGATATTTATTTTTTCTGTTCAGCATTTTGTTTTCTTCTTGTGGCTAATAATGGCTATTTTAAATTCCTTGTTTAAAATAATTGGTGAGAAAATTGCATTCAAATCAGAACACTTAAAGGTATACCTGAGATGTCTTCTACCATGTTTCCT
>NW_009952895.1:858066-893136 GCF_000747805.2 Chaetura pelagica | reverse complement strand
TATTACAGAAGCTGTCTTATCATCATGACTAGACTTTCACTATACATTCCTTCCTGAGTGTGTGGGCAACATCCTGCATGATTTCAGTGTTAGTATGTTAGTCAGCTTGTAAGGCAAGAAGACGTAGCTTTCTGTGGTACTTCTCCAGTTGATGGATGTGGTTTTCTGCCTCCCAGCTTTGGAAAAATGTAGTAGCATCTCTACGTATGTCTTCATTTGTGAAAATCTTGTGTAAAACTAGTGAATGTGCATTCTCTGTTCTCTCTCGTTCTCACTGTGTCTGCCTGAGAAGCCTATGAGACATGAGAACCATCTGGTAGCGAATCCTGGCTCCTTATCTGAAGGAATAACAGGTTGGCATACATCAAGAAGTGCACTTGAGTACCTGGGGTGCCCTTTTGATAAAGCACAGAAGTCTAAGCTAAAAAAAATGATTGAGGGAACTCCTACCTAACATCTAAGATGCCATTAACACTTACAATTTCAGGTGCTGCTTCTTGGACTACCTAAATTACCAGTCTTGTTTATCTGGCTGTCTAAATATCTTTCTCCTTCCAATTCCTGTTAGTGATGAAAAAAGACAGTTTTCTGTCTGCCTGCAGATCTGAAGGAAGCCTAATATGGCAGGAATATTTAGACAATGCTTTGTTCACTTGCACTAAACGAGTTGAGATAACTGCTCAAAGTCCCTTTTATAAGACTCTAGTATTTTTTCTTAGAAAGTCCAGAAGCAGTGTAAAGGTAGCACTAACTAACTACTAAACTAAAGCACTGCTAACTACTAAAGTTAGCACTAACTAAGCATAACAGAGAACAATGGATGAAGAAAGGTGTTACATTGTGTGTTAAAATACTGATGTAATGGCATAGTTACTTGTTAATGTGTAAGGGGTAAAAGCAAACACTGGATTTTCAGATCAACTTTTACCACCACCCAATAATTTAAAGCAGATCATGGTGTAACACTTCTATGAAGTGTATTATAGCTACAACTGATAGAGGCAACTACGTTAGCTCTTGCCACCACCTTCATGATTTTTCAGGGAAGAAGCTAAGAAATCTGTAGTCCCAATCTATCACCTTGTGGTTTTATACATTGCTTATCTACAGGACAGAGAGACAGACTTATCACTGAGGTCTCTTCTATCACACAACCATCACATTTGCACCCAGCTCTGACATTCATACTTGAACCTTCAGAACATTGTCTCGAGAATCAAGGTGAAATTTTCCAACATCCACCTCAGAGAATTAAGGTTCTGTAAAAGTTCAGATCAAAATGGTTCCACTCTAAGAGAAGACTTAGTGAATTGTATTTATGATCATAATGACATATTTTATTAAAATTTTGTAATCAGACATAAAAGTTAATCTGAGCTGCCCCTTTTACTTCATAAATTTCTCCTATAATGATGTAAAAAGCTGACTAAGATTCTAAATGTACATAGAAAAAAGATTCTTTGTTTTGTTTTTTCTCTATCTTTACTGCTATTTTTTGATTAACTGACTTCTCTTTTCTTGCCTTTTTGTGGTTCTTTGCTCAGACAGTTCTTGTTAAAAATTTTAAAAAATGACTTCTCATCCTCATTGTGGAGGCCTAGGATAAAAAGCCAAGGCTATAGGGAGCTATACATAAAAAAATAATTTGTTGCTTCATGTGATCTGCCATATTTTTCCTGCTTTCCTTATTGTTGTGTGTCCCAAACAATGAAAGGCTCTGTGGGAGTAATACCCAAACATAAACCAACCATTTCAAATCCTGGAAATATTGTTAAAGAGATCATAAGGGTGTCTGAGTGAAAATTTATTCATAGAATCATGGAATCCAAATATAGATTGTGTTGGAAAGGGCCTTTAAAGTTCATATAGTCCAACCCCCCTGCCATGAGCAGGGACATCTCCAGATCAGAGCCTCGTCCAACCTGACCAATACTTCCATGAGTTGTAGCCTGACCTTGAATGTTTCCAGGGATGGGGCATCTACCACCTCTCTGGCACAACGTGTGCCAGTACTTCACCACCTTTCCTTGTATCTGGCCCTATTATATGCCTCCAGAAATATTCAAAGCTATATTTCACTTGTGGCTTCCAGGAAACAGTTTTTTCACTGATGCATTTAGGATCTCAGTAATGTGAGGCACATAATTGAATTCTCAGAAAAAAAAAAAAAAAAAAAAAAAAAAAAAAAAAAAAAAAAAAAAAAGCAAAAGCAAACAATATAAAGTGTCATAAGTTTCCTTCTGTTTTTTTCTCTTTTCCTAGAAATAGGGGGAAAATTGTATTTAGGTGACTTATTGTCCAGCCTCCCTGTCTTCAGATTAGTGAACTAGGTTCCAAAGGAAATGGGAATAGTTTTTTTAAGCTGTACCATTATTAATAAACCTTTGAATTTTCACCAGTAAACTTCTGGTTGTTTGGGTAGGTCATCTTCATTTCAGCTCTATGCTTCTCTTTAGGATGTTATGTATTTGCCCACACTGCTCTGGTTCTATTGTATGTTTTTATTTGAACTCCTGTGGGAATTTTTTTGGCCTTCATTGATGCCAGTCTAAATTGCATTGACTGATTGTGTGTGACTATCTAGGCTGACAAACTGTGACTTAAATGGGACAGTGTCAATTTTTCTCAGCCAGGGAAAGGTAATTTCAAATGAAGATGCCTGGACTGAAATGATCCATTGAATCTGAGTTATTGGTTTGAAGGTTAGCCTTTCTGTGGTGTACTCTGTCATTAATATAATTCATATTTGCTTTATGATTGTCCAGTAATAACTGCAAAAGCAATGAGACAGAAGTTGGTTGTTGTTTCCTAAGCCCAAACTGTTATAAGAATAAGCTTTGAAAAGAATTGTGGAGGGGGCCTGTCCTAGAGCCAGTGCCCTCAGCCAGTGCCAGGATCTGGGAAAAACACTTGATATTCAATGCAGAAATGGGGCTCTGTCCCTGACAACCTTCATGATAACAATTCCTTTTGATTTCAGTGGGGAGGTTTTGCCCATCTGACCTTACAAAACTGACTTTTGGAGTTACTTTCTTTAGGATTAAGATATCTCCTGCAAGCAAAATTATGCATTTGTTCATGGATTACAAACCCAAGTCAAGAATTTCTCAGAGCTGGATTTTGGCATTTTCACCATTCATACTGCATGCACATTAATTTTTACTATTTACCTCAAGGACTCATCCCATCAGTGTCAAGATTACACCACAGTCATTACAACCTAGACAGTGCAACACTATGCCAGGATCTACTCACTCAAGTAAATATCCCATATGCTCCCTTTCCGTTCCAGGACACACATTGTATATTCTCAATTTCAAAGTATGAAAATGCAATTCTGATAGACTGAAACAGAAGCCTAACATTGCTTCCTGAATCTTATTAGAAAAAAAATATGAAGACATAATTTTCTTGAATTGTTATCAAGAGAGCACTAAATTAGTCTGGTTGCAAGAAATCACACTGACATCTGTCAAAAAATGTCCTGGGTTTATGGTACAAATACAGAAACTAAGATTCCAAAATTTGTTTTGCCTGTGTTGCAAAAATTAAAAGAAACAATGATTGTTCAAGACCTCATGAAATAATAATAACTGACTAATTTGAGAGACTTATAATTGCCAGTCTCCAGCAATCTAATGATGTTGACTTTTTATCCCTGTCATGATTTTTCAAATATTTATGAACCCAACAACTGCTACAGAACATGCTTTCTCTGCTGGTAAACTTGTCTGCAGACAGGCAGAAATTCAGCTCCCCTCCCAAGCAGAAGGATCATCCATAACGAGACAACTTCAGTACAATTTTTAAGTCATTTTCTCTTATTATAGTTCTGTGGTTACTGAAAATTGCATTTTATGGAGGTAGGGAATATACAGTAATATACTTTGGGATATGCTTCCATTGAAAATATTTTATTACTTAATATCATATTACATTTTACTTGTTCTAATATGTATATTATTATTAATTTTGGATTACAAGCTTGGAAGCTGGGTTTTAATTCCAAGGTCTGGAACTTCCATGGGTTAAAAGAAAGGCCCACATCTTGGACTTTGCCCTCCCAGGTGTCTATTTCTTGTTCCTGAATGGTGCAGCCCTTTGCTGTTGCTCGTGCCCAATTTTTCACTCAAATAATTTTCAACAACATTTTACTTTTGCAGTAAGTTTTGCTTCCATGGTGTAGGACAGAGCTGCTGTCATTGCAACTTTCTCTCCAGTTCTGCATAAGCTGGCAGCTACTTATTTGTCATCCTTTAGTTTAAAATTTAAAAGGGCTCTTTTGCCATAGATTTGCAGACACAAACTGGATTCCAAGCAAATAAATATGCATTGATCACTAGAAGTCATTCCTGAGTATTTTTCAAATAATTAGGGAATCCATGAAGTTTTAGTTCTGAACAAGAAATATGAAAAAATACCAAAAAAGAACAAAAACAACAGTGAAAGGGATTGAACTGCATATATCCAGAAAAACCTTTTAAACCTTTATTGATTTACTCATATCTAACAATGGTTAAATATAAACGATCCATGAATGAATCATAGCAGATTGTCATTGAACAAACATTGGAAACACAGTTTTCAGTTTGTGGTCACCCTGTGGAGAGGTACATTTAAAGCATTTCTGTGAATTCTGCCCTAAGATCATGAATAGATCCACAGGATATTTTAGTGTCACTTGAAATGTTATTCACAGCTATAAATATAAAATAAAGAATATCTTTCTTGAATGTTGCTTTTAAATCTGTGAATCACCTGACTTGATGTTCTGACCTAATGGAAGGTAAGGAGATTAGTTTTATTATCCAGAGAATAACATCTCAGACTTACCAATTACCTTAAAAGTCTGTCTAAATCCATGCCCATTACCTCTTGAATGAGGAAATCTTGGATTAGTGTTTTATATGCCATCAGCCATAAATGCTAATCAATTTTTAGCAGTAACTGGAGAAAGTCGGTTTACTGCTAATTAATTAGTTATTGCCAGAGTCTCTATTATTCCTTGCAAAACCATAACTGGATTTCTTTGCTATAGGCTAGTAAATTAATTTTTAATGGACTGTATTTCAGAATTTAATAATGAGACAATATTGTTTAATTATCCCAAACGAACACTGAAACAATTTCAGATCAGTACAGTGTACTTATGAAAAAAACTATCCATTTTTCCTTCTAGAGATTTCATACATCCTTCTTTATATGGTAAATACTAAACAGTGTCTCTGAAGGTTTGTCTCTTTGTTTTCACATGGTATCTCGTCACTTGATGTGTTCTGTGTACAACACAGGAAAATACTACAGCTGACAGTGCAAATGTCTTAGCTGGTTTTCTAAGGCAATAAAAAATGTTCTGAAAAGTACAACTTTTTGCCAAGTACTAAGTGCTGTACTAGAAGAGAAGTTGAGAGAAGGTGATAGACACAGCATGACTTGATGATACATTGCACAGAAAATCTGGGAAAAAAAGCAGATCTGGTATCAATGTTAAAACTTCTGAGACACTTCTATGAGTAAAAAAGTGCTATAAAGCAATAGTAAAGCAAACTTCTGCACTCACTCTGTGGCTTCTGCCTACGTCTAGAAGGGTTTTCCTGCACACTCAGTGTTTTTGTCTACACGAGCAAAGATAGAAAGACGTGATCTGATTTTGTTAGTATGTTGAGTTGGTGGGACTGAAGCTGACCACATCCAAAAAGCTGTGTAGACTTTTTAAGGATGTGTTGAGCTCTATATGTGGGTTCATTAATCTGAGCTTGGTATTTTAGCTACATTTTTGTTGTTAATGATTTAGAAAGCTAGCAGGGCTGCACAAAAATACTCACAGTATCATGAGTATATGGTGACATGAGTGCAGGAGTGTTGACTCTCACAGTGGAGAGAACATCTGTATCAGTATTTACACTAACATCTGCACCATCACATTCACAATTGGAAAGCCCAAAATAGTTTTGAAATACTGTTTATAATTTTCTGAGTCCAGGTGAATGGTCTTTGGGAAAACTGAAGGAGCAAATCAGGAACAAGTAAAAGAATGGCTGGGTCATTCTACTGAACTTTGAAACCCAGCATGAAATCTCCAATATTCAGAAGACAGTCAACAGCATGTTTCAGCCCTAATCCTTTTTAGAAAAGTACAGATATGGCCCAGGAATGGACTTTATCAGAATATCATCCTAAAAAAATCCACCCCAATGCTTTAATTAGGCTTTAAAGAGTAACTAAGATTGCTTCTGTGTCAGTAAGGGAAAGATGTTTCCAGGTCTCTGCTCCCACAGCACCCGCAGTCCATGTGTCCAGGATTTGCCTTCAGTTATTTGATTCCCTTGATATACTGACTCCCTTCTAGAAGTAAGTGTATTAAAGTTTCTTCTTTTTTCTACTTTCAGCACTTTCCTCCACCTGGTCTGTTTTGTATGTAGACTTTTTCTTAGATAACACAACAAAATGGTATAAAAGTGCATTTCTTCTCACTTTTGGGAGGATGAGGTTCCTGGCTGGTTTTGCCTTGATGTCATTAAGTGTTTCACAAATATCCAAAGATGCACAGAGGACTTTTTCCAAGGTCTCCATAAATTGTTAAGCAAACAACACTGTGCTTAAATGAGACTTAAATGTTGCCTGGCCTTATAATGAAGGCAATATTTCCACAAACAAATCAGTGCAAGGGCACAGACCTTGTTCCACCCTCATCCATAGTGTTGTTAGCAATGTTCTTTTCAGGGTTTTACCCCATGCCAAGCAATGCCATGAGGGCTCCATCAAACAACTCCTGGGTAAAATTATTTGTTTCTGCAGTTTCTGGAGACCTGCCATATCAGCTTACTGCAGAGAGACCAGGACTTTGCATTGGTTATTAGTATATTTCTATATTGAAGATAAAATCACCAAGAAAATTATTTATTTGGTTTGACTGTAGAGACAAAAAATGACCAGCTCTAGTGGAACAGGTAGCTGATCCATTTATCCAATCTAATGACTTTACATTGATGTTGTTTAGTTTAATGTGAAAAGTACATTTCAGGTAAAATAAACTGACTTAATTGTATATTAAATTAATCCTTAAAGACTCCAGCTTTTGGTAGGATGTAAAATGAGCTGCAGACATTAAAATTAGGGGTGTATGTGTGTGTGTGCTTGTGTTTGTGTCTCCATATGGAAAAAGCTAAAATTCAGTTTTCACTGATTTCCTTTGTAAATTATCTTGGAGGTTGTATTATTACCTTTTTTTTTCTTAAATATTTTAATTATGCCTTCTAGGTCTCATAACCCTTAGCAGTGTGTCAGTTTCTCCAAGTTTCTGTATTCCTGAGGTTTTTCATACTCTGAGAAAAGTCTTTCCCTCAACTTTTTTCATAAATTCCATTAGAAATTAAGAATATTCTACTTTTAGTTTTACAGGGGGAAAAAAAAAAAAAAAAAGGAAAAATAAAGCTCTTTCTATTGCTACTACTATTATTTTTAATATTAATTATTTTTTCACCATTATAATCAATCTTAAAACTATCATATCTGTTTATATACTTATGATCTGACACCAGAAGATTTTTCATAAGGTTAAAAATTCTTCACACACTGTTTCACAGAACAGTAATACATATCCACGAAGCCTGATGTTTTATATCAGGTTTGGTTTATACAGGTCTATTTATAAATGTCTGTTTTAGCAGGTTTGTAGTGCCAAAAATCAGGAACTCACAAAAGCTCGAACTAAAGTTGTTTGTTCAAGCTTAATTCAACATTTGAGGCTCCTTCAGCCTCTGGTCAGATTTATTGAGCTCCTGCAGTGTTGCTTTCTCTTTGGTGGGTGTTTTGAATATTCAACAGACACCAAAATCAATCTCCAAATGTCTCAAATGATCCATCTAGAAAATGTGAAACACTGTGAATGCTTCCTTGGAAAAGTATTTTTTTTAAGCAACTTTCCCAGCATTTTAAACAAAGCCAGAATTCAAACTTAAATGGTAAATATCAAAGAGAAAACATTTTCCTCCTATGAATTCCCATCCTTTGCTTTCCAATTTTTTCACTGTCAACACAACTACCATTTTTATGCTATGTTTTTTCATGTGGAAAAGACTAAGTTTGATGAGGATACACATATGCACGAGGATGAAGATGTGATTTTCAGAAACAAGCTTTAAAAGCAGCTAATGTATTTTCCCACAATAGTCAAAGATGCTCTTCACTGTCTCATAAAACATCTCCAGACTTGGCAGGACTCTGATCAATGCAAGCTTCCAGAGAATCCTCCAGGGACACTTAGCTTTTGCAACCTTATTACTATGTTCTTAAAGGGTGGCTCCCAAGAAAATGGAGACTTCCTGTTTACAAGGAGTCCCATGGAAAAGACAAGGGGTCATGGGCACAAGTTGCTCCTGGGGAGATTCCAATTGGACACAAGAGATAAAGTTTTCACCATGAGGACAGTGCAACATTGGAATAGTCTCCCAAGGGAAGTGGCAGATTCCCCCACATGGGACAGTTTAAAGTCTCAGCTTGACAAGGGGCTGAGCCATCTCATATCAACTAGAGTAGTACCTAGAAAGGTGATCCTTGAGGTCCCTTTCTATCTGGCATTTTGTGATTTTGTGAAAGTAAATAGAAATTTAGGCATGGATTTAGCAGCTAGTTTTATGGTCTCTTAGACTCTCCACCATTTAATTTCTCTTTGGATTGTGGCTGCATTCAGTCCTACAGAGGGCCATGTGCTACCAAGATGTTCATCACTTCTGTGAGCAGGTGAATATGACTTCTCTTCAAACACACAGGCAAGTTCTTGATCTCCCATGGAGTAATTAAAAGGTGTCGTATTAATCTCATTTCATTTTCCTCTGCATACAGCTTTCATATAGCCACATATACATATATATATAACAGTGTCCTATTGTTATGTCTGCAATACATATCAGATGTATTTCAATAGTTTTTTTTCTTCTCATGTGAAGAGAACACAAGTTTGCTTTATAAATAGCCTTAATGTTACAGAAAATAAAAGATGTTGCTAAACTGTTTTCTTTCCCCCTCATTTACCAATTGTTACTGATAATTGCAGCAACACTTCTTGAATGGAGGCAAGCAGAAGGGAAATAATTTGTGCTTTAACAAAATCAAACTTGTTATTCTTCAACAAGGTTGCAAGCACTTTTGCATTCAAAATTACATCTGTTTGCACTTCATATTTTAGTTAGGACAGTATTATATTTTTATTACACATTATCACTAGAAAATACGGCTTAAAAATTATCTTGATTTTCTGCTTGTATGATGCAGCAGATTTACACAAAAGGTGGATTTCACCAGACAAGATTGAGAACCGAGAAGACAGAATCACTCACAGGATAAAATCATCCCTTAGCAAAAGGTCAACCTGAGGCATATGTTGCATCTGAGGCATGTTTCTTCTCACTTTTGAAACTCAATATTAGAAACTTAAGGCTCTCCCTTATAAGAGGAAGAGTAAACCCCTGAACGGACCCACATCACCTAACCATCCAAAAATTAAATACAGACCTGAGAATGAAATAGTCCTCTGGTGTATTTTTTGAACTAATACAAAGTTATAATGATCAACTTTGACTGGATGCCTGACTCTCAGATGTCTGCAATTGAGGCAAATCTAATACATTGTCCCTAAACTGAAAAAAATGCAGCCTAAAGTTCCACTTCATCTCAACATCTCTCACCTTTACATGATAGTCCCAGAGTTGAGACCCTGGCCCAGGAAGGTAAACTGAGAACTGTAATCTCATTATTATTCTCTGCTTTGTGAAAAGAAATACAAAGCTCATCATTGTGTAAAAAGCCACTAACTTCTAGTTCATTAAGCAAAATATTCTCCCAGTGACTGTTGGGTTTTTTAGCTAAAGTCTATTTAACAAAAATGTACAAATGATGACAGAATTTTCTCTTCATTTTCCTCCCCTCCTTTTACCAATCAGACCCTCTCCAGCCACATTCAGTGAAAGGTGCCTTTTCTCTCTATGTCTCCTTCTCTAAGATCCAAAACCCTCCCTGCAGCTGCTTTGACAACCCTCATACACTTTCCTGCACAGGAGCACATTCTTTGGAATGCAACAAGTTTGAATGTTCTTCATTTCCCTGGAAACTCAAAACCCATTTTACCCCTTAATGAACCAGTAGAACAGCCTTTTGTTTTGTTTTGGTTTTGTTTCTTTTTTGTGTTGCTTTTTTTTTTTTAATACACAACACTTTCACCATCACCATCATGATTTTCCTGCATGAAAAAAATAGATCAACTTAAGTTATTTGATGGAACAAGAGAAAATATACCTGCTACCCACAAAGGGAGACTTAGAACCAGAAAAAAAAAGTAGATATTAATTTATCTTCTGTTTCTCAAGCTGCTATGCAGGACTCAGTATTTTCTGGTGGTTGTTCATAGCTCCTCTTGCAGCATGTATTTCTTTCCCCCCTCTGGTGCCTAAATTTATTCTTGTGAAGGAAGGTGGAATAACTAGTACCAATATTTTGTATTTTGCTGTTCTAGCTGGAAGCCCTGAGCACATATATTCTGCTCTGCCTTGCTTCAGATGACTCCTGAGCCTCTTCCCGCTTTTCCTTCAATGGTTACTGACCTGTCAGATTTTCCAGCACACCGACATGAGTAGTAACTCTCTGAATTGATTAGATGAAAGACAGGCTAGAAAACATCTGTATTGAAAGTGTATATATCATTGTGATGACATGGTTTGAATCTGCTTAGGAAGATATCACAGAAGTGAGTATGCCAGAAGGCTAAAAAGTGAAGAATAGTCCATTTCTGACACAGTAGAAAATAGTAGCTGGGGATAAATTCATGCAGCAACTTCCTCACTTAATTCAGGTGCAGCCAAAAAGTGACACATGACTGCAGCGTGAGCTTTTAATCTCACAGACCTTGCTCATATATTTTCCATGAGCAAAGCAGGTTTTTTTTATAGATGGTTATTTCCCATTTATGAAGACTATGGAGCCAGGTTACAGTTTTCTGCAAGCTGAAAAAGTAGTTATCTGACTACCTAGAGACACAGAAATTAAATTCTTGATTCTCCTCCCAACGCCACCAGAAATAGACCAAAATAGTGAATTTATGAAAATACAGGGAGCAATCAGCCACTATTGTGAACATGACTTTCAGAATCCTCTAAAAATATTATGTGCAACATAATTTTAATCAGAATAACATTTCTCATTCTTTTTCTGTCCAGGAAATAGTTTTCCAAATTGTATGACCAAGAACACTGACTGAGAGAAAGAAGGGAAACAGATTGAAAATTAATTTAGTTAATATGTTTGTGGTGTTTCCTTTAGAAGAAATTCAGTGTTAATGACATTATTCACTCCCAGAAATTGAATAAAGTGAATCACAACAATGAAAACCAAATCCTCAGTGCTAATACACTCATCACCCTTAAGTCCTTACCAGCTACTTATGGCCTCAAAACTCCTGAAACTGTTGTACGTGCTCCAAATTTTTGGCCTGGGCATCTGCTGTGACCATTTTACATAACCTAAGAAAAATGTTGGTCTTTGACATCTGGGTAAAATCAGTTCAGTATTTAGCCTATTTTCTAGGCATTCCCCAGATTAAGCAATAAGGCTATGAAAAGATTGAAAAAAATGAAATAAACAATTTGTCTCTCTCTGTTCACAAAGAAATTATTAAAGCAGAACTAATGTTTCTGAACAAAGGAAAAACTGATGGAAAAGAGGTAGCCAAAAGTACTGGCAATGAGACATACACTTGGTTGTATCTCTTATAACTTTTGGGCAACAAAGATTACTAGAGGATTGGAGCATCTCCCTGATGAGGAAAGGCTGAGAGAGCTGGGACTGTTCAACCTGGAGAAGAAAAGGCTGATGGGAGACCTTATTAATGCCTACAAGTATTTAAAGGTTGCGTGCAGGGAGGACGGAGCCAGACTCTGCTCAGTAGTTCCCAGAGACAGGAAGAGGGACAATGGGCACAAGATGGAACATGGGAAGTTCCACTGAAATATGAGGGAAAACTTCTTTAAGGGGAGTGTGCCAGAGCCCTGGGACAAGCTGCCCAGGGAGGTTGTGGAGTCTCTTCTGGAGATATTCAAGACCCATCTGGATAAAGCCCTGAGGAATGTGCTCTAGGGGATCCTGCTGTAGCAGGCAGGTTGGACTGGATTATCTCTAGAGGTCCTTTCCAACTCTGACAATTCCATGATATATTTTTTCATGGCCAACTTTCCCAAGGCTACATTTAAAAATGTATTTGAAAAGGACTTCTTAGTTCTCCCCCAAAGCCCCTTCCTGCCAGATAGCCATCTGACATACTGTGTTAGGAATAAAGGAATTTAAGGTTGACAGAGATGTGCAAAGAGAGGCAAAAAGATTATATTCAATAAAAATTTTAATTGGCTGCAATTCTATTGCTGCATGCTGAATTTCTGGCCAAAGAATTCTGGCTAAATTATACCTATTTGCACAGTGATGTACATGGAAATAATAGCAAGAGAAGTTTCAAAGTCCTGTGAACTTTTTTATTACTAAAATATCCTAACCTGATCAAGCTTTTTTTCACCTCATTTAATCTCTGAAAGTTATAACATAAAAATAAAAATATCTCCCAAATTCAAGAACACACCATGGTTATTTTTCTGCTTAATTTTAAATTTTAAAATTGCAATGTGCCATATCAATATAGTTGTGCAGCCTGGGTTTTACTGATCTAATATCAACATAGATTAATTTATTTTTTAAGGTTGTTTTTGGTGGTTTTTTTTCAGTTTCTGTGTTAGCATGTCGTAAGTTAACCTAAAATAATCTAAAAACTCTAGTATCTTTGAGATATTAATTTTGCAGACAAATGTGTTTGTGACAAATGAGTTGAATAGCCATAAGTAACAGAATCTATGCATAGCTTCTCAGCTTAACAGTGTCCACCTGTAGCTGTAGATAACACTGTTTCAATAATTATTTCCATAATTTTCAAATTTGTCTCCTCCAGACCAATCTTGCTGTATTATTCATGATGTTGACACAACATTGTGGTGCATCTTAAAGAGGCTGCTCTCCAGCATCACTTTGGTTACTTCCTTATGCACAATTTGAGATATTGGGGAGGACTAGTTGGAAAGTGTCTGGCAGAAAAGGACCTGGGAGTTCTAATTGATAAGATGAGCCAGCAGTGTGTCCAGATGGCCAAGAAAGCCAATGGCATCCTGTGCTGTATTAGAAATAGCGTGACCAGCAGAAGTAGAGAGGTGATTGTCCCCCTGTACTCAGCACTGGTGAGGCCACACCTGGAGTGCTGTGTCCAGTTTTGGGCACCTCAATTCAAGAGAGATATTGAGGTGGTGAAGCAGGTCCAGCGGAGAGCAATAAGGCTGGTGAAGGGCCTAGAGAATCAATCTTATGAAGAAGGCTTGAAGGAGCTGGGAATGTTTAGTTTGAGGAAGAGGAGGCTGAGGGGAGACCTCATCAGTCTCTACAACTACCTGAAAGATCACTGTAGAGAGGTGGTGCTGGTCTCTTTTTGCAGGTCATTAGGAACAGAACAAGAGGGAATGGCTTCAAGCTGCAACAGGGCAGGTTTAGACTGGACATTAGGAAATTTTTTTTCACAGAAAGAGTGGTCAGACACTGGAATAGGCTGCCCAGGGAGGTGGTTGAGTCACCGTCCCTGGATGTGTTTAAGGGTCGTTTGGATGTGGTGTTGGTGGATATGGTTTAGGGGAGAACTTTGTTGAGTAGGGATGATGATTGGACTCAATGATCCCAAGGGCCTTTCCCAACCTGTGATTCTATGATTTTAGTGCATTTCATGGCTTTCTGATACCTCTGGGCACAATTTGTCTAGTTTGCAGCTGATTATGCAGTGATGTGCGGATCTTAGCCACTATGAGGTAGTTGAACAGGTTGCCCAGAGAGGCTGTAGAATCTACATTGTTAGGATTTTCCAGATCAAACTGGAGAATGCCTTAAAAAACCTGCTCTGAATTAATGGTTGACCTGATTTTGAGCACAAAATCAGGCTACAGGCCTCCTGAGGTCCCCTCCAATTCTGCAACTCTGTATCTTCAAGTCTCAATCATATGTCTCATTTATGTCAGGTTTATCTAAAATGGCACTACATACCTATTTTTAGACAACTAAATAATGGAAAAAAGTCAGCTTCCTTGAATGGGACCAAAACCAAAAATGTAACTGTAAATTAAGTAGTTTTTTAAGGGCAAGAGGCTCCAAAAAAGGGAAAACTTCAGGTCTAAGCCATTGTTTCAGACTAAGCCAGCAAGAAGACAGATATGATAAAGAGTTTCTTGATAAAATCAGAGTTATAATAAGATAGATAATAATTCTTATCAAGATATTATTTGAAAGAAGTATGTGTTGTTTACCAGTGATTATTAAAAAGAATGTATTGGATGAAATCCTAAAATCAAATGTGTAGAAAAATTCCCCTTCAAACTTGCCTTTTTCCTTCTCCTTCTCAGATTTGGAAGGATTGCAATCAAATGCTGTTGAGCATTGCAGAAGTTGACAATCACACTTGATGTCAGTTAACACAGAATATTGTAGGGCTACTGTTGCAGTTCATTATGCAAATTGCTGTAGTCCCAAGGATACCAACCCTTTCATGCAATTAAATTGTTTACAAGTCTATTTATATCTTAATAATGGTTTTCCCTGGATCCTTTTTTCTTGTTTCTGCTGGCACTCAGTATTTAGCATCTATTATCCGTATGACCCACCCATATTTGACTTGTGTGCTGTGAGAAAGATTGAGTGGCTCATTTCTATGCAGGGATTCTTTCCTGTACTAAAATGAGTTTTTCAATCCATGAACCAGATTTCCAAGGTTTAAGAAAAATTAAATAATGCAATTTCACCAGTACTATACAAACATTAGACAGCTCACTGCAAAAAAAAATGTTTCCTTACATTTTGCAGATATTTCTTCTGAGTATTTAAAAATTGAATGAATAAGCTACAGATATTTTGTGGATGATATGTTTTTGGGGCCTGTAAGAATTTTCATAGTAAATGAATGGAACCTTCAGGTAATAAAAAAGGCTGTGTAAAAAAACCCAAATGTGCAAATTAATTGTGTTTTAATTAGGAGAAAGGACTACATTAACAAATTCAACATTCTGGTGTTGTCTGTATAAGAAGGAACTAGTTGAAAATAAATGTCATATTTCCTTTTTCAGAAATCTGGTCTCAACATTTCTCAAAAAGAAAAGTTCAAGTCTATAAGGTCAATTTGAATAGAATGTGAAATAAAAGCAAATCACAGCTGATAAGCATACACAAAGTAAAACACATATATATTCACATACAAGAAAAACATGCTGATTCCCACCCCCTCATCTTTCCCTCAGTTTCCACATATTAAAGCAAATATAAACAACTAGAATTTAAAATGTGCTTGGGTCACAAAGAAGATTATAACAAGATATTTCTTCCTTTATGTTTCCTGTCATTCTGTGAATGTCTCAGTCCTCCTGCCACCATGTCCTAGGTTCAAAAGAGATTATGTCCTCTTAACTTAAGTCGCAAAATTCTACTTCTTAGCTTGACTGGGACTGAATTTATCTGAAAAGTATGGGGTTTAGTCCTGTCAAACCAAGAGCTTCATAACCTTTATATAATTTTTTTTTATCTGAAATTTTTAACAAGAAGCTGTGTGGAAAAGAGAAGTGACTCCATAATTTTCTTTTTTAAAAGATGACAGTTACCTACTTCTCTTTAGATGAATGAAATGTTAAAGGACAGGAAATAATTTTGGGGCTGTCAATCCTGATCTTGTACTGATGCCTAGGTTCCTCTTCAGTACATACAATATATTCATTGAATGTGGCTTACAATGTTTGCACACCATTGATACATTACATGAACAGCCAACATGGTGCTGGGCATGCACAGAAAGCCAAACTTTTAAGTACAGTCTTGCCATGCTTACCTATAAAGGAGTCTAGTCTGAAGAAAATCTATTCTAAATCTACTATAAATTGAGGAACCAGTCTTCTTGAGGTCTCATCTGTGCCTTGAGCCTGCCTTAGGACCACTGTTGTTCAGACAGCACAATGAATTCCAACAGATCACTTATTATAAAGTTTGGGTTTGAGTAGTTTGGTAAGTATACTTACACTGGGTTTAGGGAAAAGCAGTGATTTTCAGAAGCTAAAGATTTGGTCCTTCAAATATACAGTTCAAGAGTAAGAGATTTCCAGATACTTTTTTTTAAAGTCCCTAGTCATCTTTATCATTATGTAAAGAAACACATATATGTTATCTGCGGGTCAGGTCATTCTGGATATCCTAAATTAACTAAGAATAGCAACTGGTGCTTAGGAGTACAAATATATTTGCAAGAAGATCAGTGATTGCACAATATGAGACAATGTGAAGTACTTGGTGGAAATTGGAGGGGTTTCTCAACATTCCTGATACCCATAGTTGGAACAAAGTCTAGGGAGCATTATGCCCCATAAGTCCTCTGCTTGATTTTCAAGCAAAAAATATGGTCAAGAAAAAAACACATGGTAATATATTCAACTATTAGTAATTACTAGCTATTAGTAATTCTTCACTAACTTAGTTTTTGAACGTAATTGCTGAATTTGTAGCTGTGTGAAACCTGCAGAAAGGTTAGAGCTGATAAGAAGAAGGTGGAAGTGGATTCACCAACAATTTACATTTCTATTATTCTCAATGCTTTAACTTACTCTGTAGTGTCAGAGGGACAAAAGATTAAGATTCCTGGTCCTCCTCCCAAGTGACTTCACATCTGTCATTAGAACAGTGCACTCAGAGAAGTGAGGGGAGAAACAGAGAAGAAAAATACACTCGAGGGTTATTTTAATAGGATAGTCATAACAATGACAGAAATTTAAAACAGGGCAGTGACCACCAGCTCCTGAGCACATCCATTTCACTCCTTCTGCCCAAACACATGGCAGTGGTGGGAAAGAGCCAATCTCTGTTGTTTTCTAGTGTGCTCTGGATGCTTCGGTAGTTCAGGAGTCTAGATGCTGGACACGACTCAGGCATCCCGAGGAAGTTCAGGTAGTTTCCAGCTGTTCCCAGTTTCTCTTTCTGAATAAATTACCGGATTCATTTTGGTACCGATGTTTGCTGTGAATTAATCTCTAGGGCATATAGTAAATCAAGGGCTAGTTTTACAATACTGAACCAAAGACCCTTAAAGCACAAAATTCTTCATTTGGACAAATGTACTGAGTCTGGTTTCATTTTCTCCAACAGACTGTTGAGAGACTTTGATTCCACTATTTCACAATTTCTTAAAATTTCTGTTTCTCTGGCTCTTTCCATGCAGTCTGTGAATACCTGGTGTATTTCATTTTTCAGTTTTATCAGTCTGACATTTTTATGAATGTTTCAGTTTAATCATGGTATGAGAGTGCCAAGGTCATGAGCACCAAGGTGCTGGTGTGACTCTGTCACAAGTACCTGAAGAGAAGTCTGCCTGATAGCTTTTTCCTCAGACATACAGACAAACTTCCTTCTCTCTTTTGAACACCTGCCCTGTACTGCATAGTCATGTATCACCAGGGTCTTCATCGGGGAGCTTCAGCTGTCAAACAGGAAAGGGATTTTGTGGAAATAGGTAAATCTATCCTGCAGAGCTGCACCTTGACACGTACAATGACTTAGCCTGTCAAATAAATAGTTATGATGATGTACAGTTTGAAGGTACCTTCAGAAATTCAATTCATTTAGTCAAAACCTTTAATCCATCCCAATGACAAAACTCGTTCTTTAGTGTATTGTTTAGGAGCTATTTTCACTACTCCCCACACACTTCTGCAGGAGACACAGGAGAAAGACTGATCAAGTTTTGCTAGAGACATGATGAGTGTGTGAAAACAGCTTATGAGTGAATCTGTGATGTGTTCCTTGCTGCTTCTTTTTTTTTTTTCCTCAAAGAACTACAGATGATGTTTTAAGGAATTCTTACCTGCTGAATATTTCAACACCTGTCAGGGTTTTGAAATCTGGTTTTCCTCCTCAGTGGAGTAAAGACAATACTTGTAATACCATTCACTGTTTTGAAATGTTTCCATTTCAACAATGTATTTTAACTATATGTAATTGGCTTGGATGTATTCTTTCAATTTCAAATTAATGCATCTTTTAATGATTTTTAGAAGAATATAAGGAAAAAACACACCTCACTGCTCTCAAAGGTAGTAGGAATTATTTGCTGACAAAACTACACACATCTTGGAAAATTCTGTAGTGTCAAGGATGTCAACAACAGTGTCTAAGTAACATACATTGCTTCATGCAATAAAGAAGTGAAGTTTGGAAAGGTGATTTTGGTGGTAGAAGTGTAGGAGTATGGTATCATAGAGCAAGCAAACCCCAAAACACTTTGAAAGCCCAGGGAATAGGATCTGGAGTGTCGATTCAGTCTACATCCATTGACTTGAGGTGGGGATATTTACATTGGCTTTGGGATGCAGGAGAGCCCACTGTGTCCTAGTAGTTTTGTCAATAAACATGGACTGTGCAGAGTGATGCTCAGCAATCCCTTTCCAGTTCTCTGGGCTGCCTTCTAGAATATTTAGCAAAGCAGATCTCTATGGTGTGTACTACTTGTGACAGGTGTTAATGCAACTCCAGAGAAGGTCAAGAGCTCTACTGAAGATTTAGAACTAATAGTTAATAACACCAGAACATGCCTTCTGGAGTACAAATATATCAAATATTACGCTTAGCCCAGTTTAGCCACATGCTCTTCTGTGCTCTGTGGGAACAGCTAATCCTGAAATACACAAGACAACATAAACCAAGCTTCGTGAAGAATTGCTAACACACTTGATGCCATTAGCTCTTTGAATTCACTGCAAACTAGTATTTTTTTTTAAAGAAGTACACCCATGCATCTGACTAACTGTAGTTCCATGAGTTAGGGCAATGCTAAGCAGTCTGTCAAGCCTTCAGTTTCAGTGTTTAGAAGTTTTGACTTAGTCAAGAGAAGGTATTTTCCCTAGTTTACCATTAGATAACATAAGAATTTAGGAAGGGCTATTTGGTTTCTTAGAAGTATTAATCAGAAATGCCAAATATCAGATGAGCCTGTCACTGCAATTCAATTCTCACATTTTAAGACAAACGACATATGGGCTTAAGGTGGGGAAAGAATTATATGAAGAAATTAATCTTGTTCACTTGAACAAGCTGTGGATGATCTCAGTGTTAGTTTAAGATCAAATGAGACTTGGTTAAGAGCTTTGAACAGTAACATCCTATTTCAAAATTTATTGCAGTAGAAGCACTATTTACCACATGTAAATCCATACAGCAGGTGCATTCAGATCAGGATTTACCTGCCAGCTGTTTTAAATGGGCAGTGTGCATCCAGCAATCTTGTTAAGCTGGTTCTCCAACAGGATACTCATGATGACAGTAAGAAGCTTCACTTTCTCTTGTGAGGCAAATAAATGGAGCTTCACAAATTTCATGTATCCACCTATTTACCTACTATTTATCTCTTTTTCCTGTTAAACAACAAATACTTGTTGGCACCTCAGTCTGACAAATTACTTTTAAAATACACTAGTGATCTAGAAAAACATACAGAATTATTCCATTAAGGTTATACTTTGTTGTCTGCTGTTGAAGTGGCTGCATTAAAAGGAATCTATGAAAAAAAACAACCCACCATGAATCGATATCTACAAAAACTATTTCAACAAGCAAAGATAAATGGTTTTCTAGCATATTCTGTGCTGAGCTGCTGCCATACCTATATTTATATTCAGTGGTGCCTAAAAAAGGGCTTTCAAAATAAACATTGGAGAAGTAATCACCTGAGATCTGGTGCTTTAAAACCTGTGATCCAAATTAGCATTCTGAAGACGAAGCCATAAGGTATGTGACTGAATAGCTGCTGTTATTGGAATGTACTAATTTATAACTTTATGGTGTAAAAATATTCTCAAAAGCTGTACAATAAAAGCTCATATGACAAAAGAGAGATTTTTATTAGATTCTCTTTACATTGTAGCATTTATTATCCAGAAAATGGATGTGAAAATTAGAAAAATAGTGGTTTGTATCAGTTTTTATAACACTCCTTTCCCTGCAAAATAACTGGACAAGCCAGGTGTGACAATGATATTCTCCATGCAAGGGGCATTTTCAAAGCCTCACAGTATTAAACTTTATTGTTGTTATTATTATGGAAAAAGATTTTGAAACACTTCAGGTCAGTTGTCATTTATGGATGTCTCAGAAAATAAAACTACTCACAAATTAAGTGGGTTTTGAAAAGGTTTACTTCCTTATACTCAAGGGTAATTTTTTTTCAAGTTAAATTATTAAGAGAATATAGGAAAAATGCCACTTATAATGACAAATTATACTACATTTCAACCTGGGAATATTTCCTGCAGCAAAAGAATTTTCATCTAACAATTAATGTTTTTTATTAAAACAAAGGTTAAACAACATTCAAGAGCTGAGATGTGCCATGATGTCCTTCCTTCTAAGCCCAAAGTCAGAGTTAGCCAACTCTTTATTGCTAGATTCATGTTTTACTTAATATCACAGTGGCAGAGCAACTGGAGGCAAATAGATACAATAAATCATCCAATAGATTGATAGATTCAAAGAAAGCAAGAAAGCAGAAATAAGGGAAGAAAAAGATGTGATTTTAGAAAACTTCATCAGATATTGTACAGTGGGTCCCTCTTCTGACAAATTTCCTGGTCACAGTAAATTCTCTTTTCTATTCTTCTCAGAGGAGGAGGTGATGGGGATAAAGATACATACAGTCCCAGATGTTAGAGCCATCCTCTAGTGATTGTACATACTGGGCTGGGACACCTTGCAAAATGAGTTTGGGAACCTTTTTGGTTTTGCCCATATACAAACCAAAGACCTACTAAATCTTGACAGCTTTAGTAAGTTGCAGAGGTTGCAGTTGAGGATTCAGTGGTGAAACCACTTGCAGAGGAGATGATGTAGAAAGTTTAGAACTAGAGTCATTGCAAAGTAGAGGAGAGACAGGAAAAGAGAAGCATGTTAGTGCCCTGGTACTGCTGCATTGCTCTCCATGTGGGCACAACCCCTTTCCTGAATGTTAATGAAAAGTTAATTTTTGAAAGAGACATTGTCATGGCAAGAAAGAAGGAGCTGAACTTCTAAATGCAGACAGAAAGTGCCAGCTAACTGGGGAAACTCAAGGACTGAAACACAATCACAAAACCTTGCAGCTTTTTTCAAGATGGTGCAGAATATTTGGATAACCTGTGGAAACAGCAAAATCAGTGCAGAGGGTTGCCAGGAGGTGAAATCCCTAAATAAGTCAAATCTTGCTATGAGCTTGCATATTTTTTGCATAGAAACTAAACTGGTAAATGGAACTAATCACCAAATCTGAGGATACTGCTCTGCAACGGACTATTTTCCCTCAGTGCAAAAATATGAACCTATTTTTTTTATATATATTTCATTTATTATTTGATAGGATTTTTGCCATTTTACTCTTCTAGCCGTTTGAGGCAAAAGAGATCTTTTTTAGCCCCAAAAAAACAAATACTGGGAACTGCAGTGCTTAACTCTCATAGGTCTTAGCAACTATGGTAGTTTTCAATCTCCAGCATATAAGCACACCTAATTCACTGTTAATATATCCAAAGCTGGGGATCACACAGACTTGGAAATTTCAACATTTGCAGCTTATTTATGAGTTAGAAGCTTTTTCAAAGGTATAATGATCTGAGAGGGGGAGATTGAAAGGAGCTCAGATTCTATTCACCTGTGATCTCTTCAGGTAGCAAATGCCCAGGAGGAAACTGACCCCTTGAAGGAAAGACACTCACTTGTGACAGTGCTGCCTTGCTTCTGACAGTGTTCCCTTGCTTCATCCTGCCCCTGGCTTCCCCCTGTCAATCCCAGCTCACAGAGAGGAGTGTAGCTGGGTTCAGAAAGACATGACAAGAGATTAAAGTTATAAAGGTTCCTAATTAATAACAACTTTAGTGCCTGCTGGAAATTAGTATGTTTCCAGGGTCCACGGCTGTTGATTTTCAAACATCCTTGAACCTGTGACTATTTACACATGAGGATTGCTGTGGTGGGGTGAAGCCTCCTCTTGCCTTTAAAACAAAGGGACAGCTTGAGCTCACACTGAGTAGCAGTGATTAGTTTTCCAAATTAAGGCAACCAAATTAACATTCAAACACCTCTGATCCGATTTAGACTCACTGCTCATTCTAGCTCTTCAGTCTTTACTCAGGAAAAAGTTTTGCTGACCTTGAGAGCAGCTTTGTTGAGCAGCAGGCTGAGGAGAAAGGTAACTTCCATCCCTATTAATGCTGCAAGGCTTACAGAATTTCTCCTTCACATTCCCTTCAATTACACCAAAGCAAGTAAAAAGAAGAGTTCAATTTCTTTGACACACACTGCTTCAGTCACTGGCATGACAAGTTGTTTCTCACTGAAGCTCTCTAAAATACTATTGATTTTGGCAGAATGGCTAAAATGAGCTACTATCTGCTTCTTATCATCTTCCATAGTCAGATTGGCTTTGGAATCACAGGGTTTTCACTGGCAATTTCAAATAACAGGCAATAGACATTTCGTGGTTTAGGTCCAATTTTGTTTTGTCAAAGAATACAGGTTTCCTCTTTGCCGCTTGGGATAAGATGACTCATGCTGCCTTGCCATTTTCAGCTTCTCCAGTGAATTATTGCCAGTGTCATTTTTGACAACTTTCTATAGGTAAATAGACTCTGTTCCCAGGTGATGTGCCCCCCACGTCTGAAAAACAAAGGAGAATTCGTTGTTCATTGTCTCATAAAATTCTTTTTTTTTTTGCAGAACAAATACAGATAAAATACTGTCTGCTCTTCCTTATGTTTTGGTTTTTCAGGTTCTTGCAGTGATGAAGTTTCTCTTGAATATCATGCAGGAAGACAATCCAGAAATACACCACTCTGCTGATATCTTGGTGTAAACTTGTACAAGTCACGAACAGTGGACTGTGAGGATGGTTTGCTTTTTCCTGGTAGGCAGTTGTTTTATTTGATTCTCTCTTCACAAGATGTAGAACTGTGTAACTTTTATAACTGTACAAAGGAGAAAGTGTTTGAAGGCAAAGGTTTTGCAGCACAGGCCTGAGTGGTTTGTGTTCACTTCAGCAGAGCTTTCCTGCAGGTTCACTCAGCTGGGAGCTGTCTCCTATTCTCTGTAGAATGATGGGTTTGGCATCATGATGGAGATGAAGGCCCTAGAAAGAGAGACAAGGCAGTGAGTGACAGCAGGTCCATCATCTCAGATTTGTGCCATGTAGGAAGTCAAGTTGTCATCTCCCTCTGAATACGGAAGAAGATGGCTCTTTGGAAAAAGTCAGCTGCAATATAATGATATCTCTCTTTTGACTCTCAGGCCTGAGTTCAAATTGTAGGAGCTCAGCTGGCAGTCTGAAATTCCCAGTTGTTAGAGAAGACCCTGGGGTGGTTGGCTGGTGGGTGTGAATGAGAGCAAAAGCAATAGAAAAGAAGCATGCAAATCCTTCACTCGACAGATGAGATCTGAAGTCCATGTAGCCTTAAGAAATACGAAACATTTTGTAAGGACAGTGGAAAAGCAGGGTCTGTAATTTAAAAAGCTCTTCGATATACTTAGGACCACATTTATTGTGTTAATTCTGATTTTGCAGTTCACTCCACAGGAAGTCAAGTAACTTGGTAAGTATTTGTCAGCCTTGGGATGAGCCAGGGAATGTCCTGCTGAAACGATGCTGGCTTGTCCTGCTGACAATCCCTACCTGAGCTACCATCTCCAAAGTGTAACCAACCATACTTCTACTGAGTGAATAACAGGAAGTGACATTAATATTTTACTGAACAAAGAATCTGCTTTCCTGAACTCTGGCTGTGATTTATTGATGAGTATATGGGACTGCTTTCCAAGAACAATACAGAAAATTTGCAGGAGTCACAACAGTGTTTAACAGGTCACAAAACAGCAGCCATGCTCCAGTGAAAATATTCTCTAGCTATAAGGCAGCATCACAGTGAGCAATGGTTTATGAAAGTACACTTAGAAGCAAAAGCTTTCTTTGATTTTTAGGAGTTCTATTTTGGAGTCATAGCACGGGTGTCACATTGCGATTTATTCTAACTTTTTAATTTCCAATATACCCTGAAAATATTGTATATTGTAGCCCATCTGCAACCATTTAGGACTTTATATCTGCAGTTACTTTTCATACTTTAGATGTCTCCTGTTTCATTGCAGCAGTGGGGATTCAACCCAGATCACGTGGCTTAGAGTGCCTATTAATATTGTGGAGACTATTGAGGTTCTGTGCGTGATGCCCATTGCACACATCTGTCCTAGCAGATTTACTTCCAGTACTGGATCATGAGAGCTGTGCTCCAGGTGTAACTCCAAAGTCACTTTGGTGATCATGCAATGAAACATATTGGAGCAAAAAGATACTGAACAGTTAAACAACTCACATTAAAGCATACAACAAATTAAACACGTTCTACATGTGGTTTGTTAAGCTTTCTTTCTAACACACAATCACAAATCAAGAGACTGTAATAGGTGTTTTCTTCTAAAGAGATCCCTTGACCAATTAAAGGGACTTCTTTTCATAATAGCCCATTGCATTCACTCTCTTTACTTCTCTTTTCTAACCCATTAATAGGGATATCAGCAAAAAAAAAGTACTCCCATAAGACTCAGCTTTGGAAAAGGTAATCTGAAATCATCTAAGTTCATGTGTCATTAGTGTGGAATTGTTCTCTGTAGCATAATTGAGGAAACTTTATTCAGTCTAATGTCAGGTAATTGAAACACACAACTATTTTTTGGTTTCTCCACAGGACTTATAACTAACTAGCTGGATGTTTTACAAAGAAATAAAAAGGTTTTTTTTTTCATTTTCATTCTTTTACACTTGATTCTCTATAACCTGACACTGAGGATGACCTGCAGCTTCTTTCTTTTACATGTTTATATAAACAACTTTCAAACTATAATGTTGCAAACAGGGAGAATGTTAGGTGGTGTTTTTTAAATTAATTAGAAAACATCAGTTGATTTCTGTGTTGATATTAGAAAATTCAAGAAAAAAATATTTACTTATATATTTACAAACACATCTCTTCAGTCTGCTGCAATGGTAAGAACCATGGAGTCTAGGCCCTGTTTGCATTTAGAAATCTGAACTGTAAATTTAAAAATGCATATTCATAAGATTATTCATGTTTATTCTTCCATCCAATATCTGAGAAACAGTCAGTGACTGACATGAGCAGAGTATGACAGTGGACAGTCACAGAGGTTATTTCTGGCCTTTAAGCTACAAGGTTCTCATAGCAGACAGAGATGTGAATTCCAACTCTAAAACAACTCCAGCTTGTGAGAATAATTTTATAGTCAATGGGGAAAAGGTCAGAAGAGCAAGTAAAATCTTTACATCAAGCTCTTGTTCTGTTCTGCCCTACAGTAGAACATCTCTTTCCAGGTTGCCCCCAGGAGACTGGTATAAGCAAATACCTCTCAAGAATTGTACCAGATATAACAATCATAGAAGTCTTTGGTCCAATCTTACTTATTTCTTTTTAAATTATTTTATTTTTATTTCCTACTTTTTTTTTTATTCCCTCTCTTAACTCTATCTATGAGAACTCATGAACTCATAGCCCAAAGAAATAAGGAAAGTCTCTTCTAACCATTGTTCAATTTCCTTTTAACATTATTTCATGCATTTCCTGACCACATACAAGCTGCTATTAATTGCACATTACCTGAAATATTTTATTAGTTTCTCTGGTCATATATTGTTAGTTATCATATCTTGAACATTGAAATGCTTCATGGTTCTCACTAGAAGAAAGACAGAACCTAGCAGAGGTGCTTTTAATTATATTATAATAATATTATAATTATATTCTCTAGTCAGATCTCTCTGGGTAAGTATAATGCTAAAATTAAATGCACTCAAACAGCCAGAGAATGATAGAAAACACTGAAGTGTTGGAGCAAAACAGAACAGAAAGGAAGCAGAAAGGTTAACTGCAAAATAGTAGATACAAACAAGAAGAGATGGGAAAGAAAAATACATGACATAAAAGGTAGAAAACGAATAACATAATGGGGAAGTACAGAGAGAAAAGATTTAATTGTGATCTGCTATTCTGTGATAAACATGGTTCCTCAGTTCTCAGCCACAGAAAGAACTGGATGCAGCCCTACATAAAGCTGGGACTAGCTTCTCATGGGTGTGATTTGGTGATATCAGTGAAAGTTTAAAAATATTTCTCAAGAAATACTCAGGTCTTCAAAAGCATAGAATGTGGGAAGGAGAGAAGGAGTTGTTGAAAATAAGGAAAGAAATAATTAAAAAATTTTCAGGGCCAAATTTTCTGGTGAGGCAAACAAACAACCTTCTGAGACTTAGTAAAATTCTGGATGTATTTATTAACATAAATTTTCTTCAGTGTCTACATTTTTATTACTGTAGTGTTCATGATGAAAATGTATTGGGGAAATGGAATCATTAAATAGAAGTTATATTCCAGGAATATTGGGAAAAAATTATTTCTCCTCCGATAGAAATTACTTTTCTTCACTGACTTTTATTTGTGAAATGTTTCATGTAAGACTGTTTCTTCATCTCCAGCTTCAGCTTTCTGGTTAATGTCTGTGTGGCCTCTATTCTGGATATGGACCATGTGGCCACGTCAGACTTTTCTGATACACATTGTGTACAATGCCTGTGTGATTAATTCTGGTACAGTAAATACTTTGCCACTTATCCAGGAATCATTTTTTTTTTTTCCCCAAATTGTCTCTTGCTAGCAGACACCATCTGTAGGGTTTGGTCACTGGATCTTGGTGATTTGGCCTAGATCTGGTGAGCAGAAAGATACTCTGTTCCATTGGGAAAGGTGTTTGAAAAGACTGGCAAAATGTCAAGGTTTCTGGAAAAAACAAACAGTGCAGGTATCCATCCAACCCCAAATTTGGTTAATATTTCTTCTCATTATGAAACATGAGTTAAAAGATTTCATCTATATTTTTTACCAAACTGTTTTATCTACCATCCTACCTCTTCCTTCTTAGTGCATAAGACAATTAATGACGACTTTAATTTACTCATTTTAAATGACTCAACAGCACTGGTGGACAATTTTACCTAGGAATCAGCATTTCTGCTGTACACTTTCAAAGGATCCATCAAGGCCCATGCTTGCTTCTCCTTAGGCATTATGTGACATGCTACAATTGCACAGTTTTCGTGACACAAGGTGTACATATACAAGCAGGCAATCACATTTCCTTTAAATGAGGTAGCTCCTGCGCTAAAAACAATGTTATTGTTTAAATCTGTTACACATTTCAGCTAATCATTCCTGCAATAAACGGGGAGGGAATTTCCACACCTAGCAGTGTCAATGGGAGAAAGAGAGCCCCTATAGCAGCTCCAGATTGCTTATGTGTATTTGCCTCTTTTACTGCTAGCTATATAGCAAGTTAACCTGTTTATAAGGCTTTCAGAACCAAACTTATAGCTCCACATTGCTTATATAGTGTGATAAATACATGGTAAATCTGAGGGGATGGAGGATAACACTACAATTCAGCTTAACGAGCACATCATTTTTTTGGACTTGGTTTAAAAATCATCTCCAAGGCTTTTTCTTCTCCTTGTGGTTTTACAGCAAAACCCCTTTATTATTCTTGGCAATCCTTTCAATTACATTGCATAAGTGATTAAGCTACTACCTTCTGCCCATGCCAGCAATGTGCCAAGCAATATTTGGTCAGAGAGCAGGTTGATTTTTGTACCAAAGCACCAGCAAGTCAAAGGGATTTTTCTGTGAAGATTGACAGTCCAGCAGAGCTCACTGTGAAAGTGAGAAAAGCACTCATGGGTAAAATAAAACATTACTGAAGTTTCAGGTTAACAGTTAATGATCACACAGTTCTTTGCTGACAATTACTGCAGTCTTTTTAAAGCCCCTTTTGTGGCTGTTGAAGGGGCCCTGGAGGTTTCCTGTGCTACTGGTACCATTATACCAAGCAAGCAATTTGCTTACATCTCAAAATGCAAAGTTTAACATTCTCCTTAGGTGTTGTGTCATGTAATATTCTCCCTCACCGTCATTCAGCTGGATGTGACTTTTATTTTTACAATAAAGGAAGGTGACATCTGATAACACTGATACAGTCTCAGTGCACTGAGACTGGTATCTCTGAAGAAGTTTAAAATGTATGTGTTTCTACCACTAGTAGCTAGGTTAAAAAAAAATAAAAAAAAATGTATTTATTCTCATTATTTTTGGGATGTTTGTCTTTCTCCATATGTTCATAGTAAGAAGTTCCCTAGGTAATGACACTAAGAAAACACGTAACAAAGACCAGTTCTGTATTAAAGACTTTCTAATGGAAACTTATTCAATGGAAAAAGATAATAGTCATTTCTGCACACGAATTGAAACTCAGAATTAGCAAATAACTTGTCTAAAGGTGACAAGCAGACTTTAGCAATGTTCACTGTGCATAATAACTTTTCTCATGAGCCATGCAAATGGGAGAAACACAACTGATTGTGATTCTCTGTCCATCTGGTGTATCAGGGTATGCTTTTATCCTAGTGCATCACCAAACTGTCCATGTTGCTTCCAGAACTCAAATGCACACTTCCAAATTACCTGAAAAGAATTAGGTTCTTTGATTCTCATCTCTGTGTTTGGTGAAAGTCATTCTGTTCAGCTGAGGACAAGGAAGCAACTCAACTCACTTTGTTTTAGAAAGCAGCAGTTTAATCATCCACATCAGTCACACTAAGATCCTTTTTTTTGGCTGTGGTGAGAAATAGGAATTTCCAGGACAAAAATTAATTAATCCCCAAATATGGATATCTGAAATTATTTAAACTATCTAAAAACACTGACAAGACTATAAATATCCATTGGGTTATTTGGTCAAGATGTGTTCTTGTCTAGATTTTGTTCAATGAATCACCCTTCAGCTGTCCCATAAATGGCTTCCATCTTAAAATATATTCAGTTGCAAAGCATGTTCTTTCTACCTGCAAAATTTGAGAGATATAGAGAAAAAATGTCTTAAAAGAAAATTGGGGCTGTTCAGTCTGGAGAAAAGAAGGCTCTGGGGAGACTTTAGAACACCTTCCAGTACTTGAAAGGGGCTACAGGAAAGCTGGGGAGGGGCTTTTCATCAGAGAAGATAGTGATAGGACAAGGGGTGATGGTTTTAAACTAAAAGAGGGGAGATTTAGGTTAGATATTAGGAAGAAATTCTTCACTCTCAAGGTGGTGATGAACTGGAACTGGCTGCCCAGGAAAGCTGTTGATGTCCCATCCCTGGAGGTTTTTAAGGCCAGGTTGGATGAGGTTTTGTGCAACCTGGTCTAGTGGTGGGGTTCCCTGCTCATGGCAGGGAGGTTGGAACTTGATGATCTTTAAGATCCCTTCCAGCCTTAATGATTCTGTGATTCTACTTATATCTGATGATAAGCCAGGGATTACAGCCCCATCAATGGCACCTTACATACTGGAATATATCTTTTCTTAAATAAGAGGTATTTAATGAATCGTTGAACTACAACTTGTAAACAAAATTTCCATGTTGATATTCAGTGGATTTGAAAATATGCAGATATTGCCATTCAAGGTGGAATGTTAACAAAACCTTCTTCATTAAATAGTGTTGTATTAATATGCATTCACATGCTCAAACATATATAACACACAAAATGTCACCTGACATGAAAATTACAGTGTGCTTACTTTTTCTGCAATCACTTTTTGAAACAACATGAACATTAACATTTGGAGTTTCTGTGCTTGGATATAGCCTACATTTATTTGTCTACATCACTAACCTATAGAGTTACCTAACTGCCATCATACACCTAAATGTTTTTGTAGAAATTTACAGCTTTTAAAACTTTGCATCTAAATAGAGTCATGTTATTTAGATCATAATATTGTATTTATAATTCACTATTTTTTTTTCTTCTACTGTTTTTACTCTTCTATAGATCCTTTGATATTCCATTAGAATCCTGAAATGCAGAGCAACTTTATTTGATTCAAAGCAAGCATGTGGAGGATTTTATTATTAATGTATTGAAGCAAAAATATGAACTGACACATTCTGGTATTTACCATTAGTATCTTAATAGAGACAGAAATGTTTGCTTTTGTGGCATTGCTGTTTCGTTTTATATAATCCAGCAACTTTTCTTCTCTTGCTGCAGGGTGAATCTGATTAAGAGAATATGGTCAGTTGACCCATGCATCCATGCATTTTGAATCACTGAATCATTGCATTGAGTGAGAAATTAATAACAGTTGCATAAGCATAAATTTTCACTGTTCAGCCATTTCCTACTACAACAGCATATAAGTTGACCTACTGAGCTACTTGGAATTCTTCTTGCCTTTTGAGAGATCAAGAAAGGAATTAATCCATGTAGGTACAATTCTTTGGGCCATGGTAGTAGAATGATACAAGAACTTTGGAATCAACCTGAAATTATTCAGTAGTTAATACAAGGATTTAGGTAAAGTTTGAAAAGTAATTAATTCAGTTTGGCCTTTTGCATAAAGTAAGGAAATGAAATCAATGAGAAAAAGAACACAGTTTAAATTTAAAATCCATGCCACGAGAGTTTTCCCTTTTTACCATGTTCACCACTGACCTTAGTGAAAAAAGCAGTGGGTAGATGTCAGGTGTGTAGCTGAGCACCCAGAGATGTGAAGGATGGACAAATGAAGAGCAGACTATAGCTCCAGGAGCAGCCAAGATCTTTCCCAAGATAGTGTAGGTGTATTGTTTCTACACTTCCCTTTGTATGGTGTCTCCATGTTACACATCACTACCACCACTTTCTCTTCAACTCCTTTCACAGTATCCATGTATTGAAATAAAGTAGATATGAATGTGCTCCAGGAAACTAAAGTTTTATGAACATAACATAGGAAAAGTTCGTGAACCATGGAGACCTAAGCCTGTCAAGGCATTGCTTCTCCAGAAATAGCTGGTGGTCTCTCATCAATAGGCAGGATTATTTTGCTGCCACTCTCATTCCTGGATGGCCAGAGTTAATCTAACCCATCTCCCATACTGCAATCTTTTCCCTCACTCTACATTTTATTTCTGGCTCTCATAATGTTTTCCTTCTTGTTCCACTCACCTCATTGCAGTGCCTCTATCTCCTGTTTTGTTTTTCCATGTAATTTATTGCTTCATAACAAAATCTACTTTATCCTCAAAACAAAGCCAATCAAGCAAAATAAAATTATGGAACATGTCATCACTCCTTTCACTCTGTTTGCATCTTACATCTCTTTCCTTGTGTTTGTTTTAGTTTTGAAGCTCAAATATCTAAGGTTTTCTATCCTATACTTTCTTAGATTAAAGCAGAATAAGGCTCCTGTTGTCCATATTGTCAGAATTCATTGCAGGAAAGAGAAGCACAGAGTCAAATTATCATGATTCATGTGGTATTGTTAATTATTTGTCTGTACCTGAATAGGTGCTTTTCAGTAGCAAAAAAAAAGGTTCTAGAATCTTGAGATGTTACTAAATCCAATTAATTTTTTTAATTAAAAAAAAAAGTATGAATGAAAGTGTATTACTTCTTATTAATTCCTCTTCTTCCTTATCTTTAATATCTTCCACCTAATTAAGTCTCAGAAAAAAAAATATGAGAAGCTAATAATAAAATGCACACAGAATAGTGGATATGTCTCGACCTTAAGTCCAGTGTGGAATAAATTCCATTAATACCAGTAGGTGACAGACTGTATCTGCAGCACAGCATCTGAGAAAGCAGCTACCAAATGACTCAGAGCTTGGAGATTACTTAAAAGCACATTTGTTTGGCAAATTCTTATGAATAATAAACATCATATACTTGTGGAGTATCAAAACCAATTGTAAGCTTTTTACTATCAGAACAGAAGACATTTCCAATAAAGATCATCCATACAAAAAAATCTGATTTTACTTAGTACAGCATGAGAATCCTTCTGATTACCAGGGGAAGACCACTCCACAGGCATATCTTAACGTGTTTTCTACAGTTCAGTTTTCCAGGTTTTAAGTATTATTTTTCTGCTGGAAAATTGGCTTGAAACAAATGCTTAATGGAATCCAATATCAATATCCAATAACTTTCCCATTAAATAAAATTTAAATGCATCTCTGTTTTCTCCAAACATAATATGAATAAAGTGTGACTGAACTAGTGTGAGTCTATTTTGAAAGTTTCAAAGCTTTTAATCACCTGAGTCTGTCTTATTTATCTTCTAAGACCCACACAGAACCTGCACACTTTATGCTCATATTTTTTGTCCCCACACTATAATGAATCCCAGATTTCCTGGTGATATGCTGACTGTTTGTGTCTTCTAGCAGTTTATTTTTATATCTTGGAAGAAGAGGAAGAGGTAGACACAGAAAGAGAAGTTACACATCATAAAGATAAAAAGATGGAGTTAGGAAGCCCTGTCTTAGCTACCGGCAAATTTCATATGCTTGATATAAAACCTCAAAAGAAGTTCCTGTAGGGTTATGGGATAGGCTGGACCAAGAAATGAATTTAAATTAAGTTAATGAGAGTTTCAAGTTGTGCTGTACCAGATGGTTGATGAATATGAGCTATAGAAGACCCAATGAATATAAGCTATAAGAAGAGCTTATAGAGGCAAACTGTCTCAAAGTCAAAACCAGGCATACAACACCAAGCATATTTCCTCTAATTATAATGAGGCTTCAGCTCCTGAATATCTTTGAAAACCTACAATTCCTTACAATCTTCAAGGTTTTTAACTTAGAGACTGCAAGTTCTTTTAAAGAATTTAATACTTATGCTTCCAGAAGAGTTTTTTCTTTATTCAATGTCAAATTTGTGATTCTTGAAATCAACAGGAAATATGAAAGAGCTTATATTCTCAATACACTCCATATGTTCACTTGTAGCTGGTCTGGTTAATATTACCACAGTAACTACCATTGCTATGATAATCTCTTTCCAGCACAGTTTCCTGTGGAAAGGAATAGTAATGATACTGTGAAAAATTTTGCCATGTTGTCTGTCATTAGGTCCCACAAGACCAAAAAGGATTGGTCTTTTGCTCATGTTTTTAGTTACTCAGCTGTATCTCAGCTCTTGATGAAGATACTGATACATTTTCATTAGAATCAACATAAAGGATGAAATGAACATTTTCACCAAAATGAAAAGTCTGTGATGAAGGGCACTTTCTCCCTATTTTTTTACGTTTACTGTGTGCAGCATTTAGCATATCCTTAATAAGAAATTGAAAGAATGGTTGAAAACTATTCCTTTTTTAACAGTTCAAAAATACTTATTCTCTGCTTGAGGGCCATATCTTAGGAAGAAACACTTCTGATGTGGTGAAGCTGCAAAGTGTTATCTGACAACTTCATACCAGTGCCTGAATCTGAGTATTATTCTTTTGGTCTGGCTGTCTTATTTTAAGACTCCTTTATTATTCCATGTTTTTGCCTTAATTTATCTTGTGATTTTAATTTATCTCCTGTGCCACTCTAAATGAAATCTCAGAATGAGATTCATACCACCCGACTCAAAATGTCTACAAATGTAGATGTCTACATACGAGGCAGGCAACTAAATTCCCTTCATATTCATTGGGAAGACAAAGCCACCACTTGCGTGCAATTCATTTGGCCTAATTTAGATGTCTTCATTAGGGTGAAAGAAATTGTGTCCTAGAAATGTCCATTTCTTTCCACTTGCTATAAATGGGGTGACTACAGGTAGCTTGAAAGAAAATATACTTGTAGATAAATCAAATTTAGAAAGAAAAATTAAAACTTTGCAATTTTTCCGCTGTTCTTTAATAATTCACTTTAAATTATTTTTCTTAAGAGCAACTGAAAAACAGCCAACTATCTTTTCCCCAGGAACATGTTTTTCCAGATAATTTTTTACCTAATCTTTTCTACCTATGTATCTTCTGATTATATCCACCTAACAAGTAACTGTCAGCAGAAATGTTTATTTGGTTTTGGAGCTCAATCCAAGATCCAGTCAATTCAGTTTTATCTTGTGTATATTTTTCTGTAATTATACTTATAAGCGACTATAATTATACATCTGTGCTTCTCAGTATAGAATCATAGAAGGGTCTCAATTGGAAAGGACCTTCAAGATCATCTAGAACCAACCCCATGGCAAGGACACCTCCCACTAGACCAGGTTTCTCCCAGCCCCATCCAACCTGCCCTTGAATACAGGGATGGGGCTTCCACAATTTCCCTGGGAAACCTTTTCCAGTGTTTTACCACCCTCACCCTAAAGAATTTCCTCCTAATGTCTAACCTAAATTTCCCCTCTTCCAGTTTTGATCCATTACGCCTTGTAATCTTGCTACAAGCCCTTGTAAAAGGTCCCTCCTCAGCTTTCCTGTAGCTCCTTCAGGCCCTGGAAGGTGTCCTAAGATCTCCTCCAAGCCTTCTCTTCTCCAGGCTAAAAAACCTCAACTCTCTCTGCCTTTCTTCATAGAAGAGGTGCTCCAGCCCTCAGATCATCTTCACAGCCCTCCTCTGAACTTTCGCTAGCAGCTCCATGGCCTTCTTATGGTGGCAGGACCAAAACTGTATATGATACTCCAGATGGGGTATCATGAGAAAGAAGTAGAGGGGGAGAATTACCTCTCTTGACCTGCTGGCCACTCATCTACCTGCTGGTCATGCTTCTGGTCATCACTGATTGCACTCTGCCTTATGTTACAGACTGTTAACTTTCTCCTTGCCCTCTTATCTGGTTTTTGCTTTAAGCTTCAAAAATATTCAGAGAATAATTCAAAGAATCAACCTCTGCCTCATTGCAGCTGTACAACTTCAGGTCATGTACCCAAAACAGTTTTGAAATTGACCCCCCCTCTCCCTAAATAGCCTTTTCTTCCATGATGTGCTCCTAAAACTGGAATATAACAAATAGCAAAAATGACAGGCAGTCACTTTGGTAAATCTCACATGGTGCTTTTATTTTGCTTCATATTTTACCGTTCTTTTCCT
>NW_009952895.1:796472-858014 GCF_000747805.2 Chaetura pelagica | reverse complement strand
CATTTCAGGCTTCATTTCAGATCATCATTTCAGACAGAAGCCATTCATATGGTAAAGCATTTTTTCTTTCTTATCAACACTGTGCAATTATGAATTTTTTTTTATATTTTTTATTTTGTAAGTCTCATGCTCTTTAAAAATTTTGTTCTCCATCAGCTGCTTCTTCTCTCCAAAAGCATCCTTTCAGCAGCTTTTTTTCCTGCGTAGAAAACATACAATTAGTTTAAGTGTTTGTCCAGTTTTTACAGATATTTCCAGTCATGACTCCAGGTCATAGACAAGGCAAGTCAACCATTTAATGTCAACCATTGGCTTTTTTTTTTTTATTATTTTCAGTTCAATGAACAAGATCTTTTCTTCCACTATCCAGTTAGTGACATCTTTCCCCAGTATTTCTTATATATCCATTATGGCTTGTGACACACAGCAAATACTTTTGAATTCCATCCACTCCAGGTCCTTTCTAATTTCTAGTTGTATGCAACCTCCTTTGCACATCCTTGTATGGAATCTGCACTTCTTATTCATTAATCATTATTAGAATTATTCCCAAGAGGCTTCAATTAGATTGATTCTCCTTTTTATTGGCACTTTATGTACCACAGAGAATATTGACCCCATAAAGCCTGCAATGTAAAAGTTGGTTTTAAAGGCCAGTCATCAAAGGTAAGGGTTGCAAGTCCTACCAGACTGAACCACATAAGATTAGAAACCCATTGAAATGACTTAAAGGAATACTACAAACCTAGCCAAGCTTAAGACTATGGTCCCAGGTGTGTCTGAGGAAATATATACATATTTGTGTGTATATAAATTTTCCTGAAAACCGGAGGTGAGTTTTCTAATTGGGAAACATCTTTTCAGCTTATTCTAGTTTCAAAAGTAGAAAATTTTATTATCTTCTCATACCCAGCACATATTGAAGCTGAGAAGTGGTTTATGATCTTCTGAAGGCCTCCTGCATGAATATGGCTACATTGACATTTTAGTTCCTGACTGACATTTTATTTACTGACAGAATTATGGAAAACTTTGCAGCAAAAAAAGTATTTTAAAAGATGTAAATCAGGCAGTGCCACTAAAGTGCAGCAGAAAATAGTACCATGAAGTTTCTGCATCCAAATAAGTTGACAGTTGAACTTTTATTTCAGAGCTAGTAAATTATCAAGGCAGAATAAACATGGGATAACCCAGAGACACTACTGACAAAAAAGTTACTTATGCCTTGCATGGTGGATTTTTGTCTTATCCATGTTTCTGTCTCTTTTCATAGAATCATCCTGGTTGGAAGGGACCTTGAAGATCATCAAGTCCAATCATAACCTAAATCCCCCTCCCATAAAACTAATCTACCCCTTCAGTGCTTAAATCATGTCACTAAGCACTACATCTATATTTCTTTTAAACACTCCCAGGCATGGTGACTCCACCAGCTCCCAGGGCAGCCTGTTCCACTGTCCAACCACTCTTTCAGTAAAGAAATTCTTTCTAATATCCAGTCTAAACCTCCCCTGGTACAGCTTCAGGCCATTTCCTCTAGTTCTGTCATTACTGACTTGACAGAAGAGGCCAACTCCCACCTCCCTACAACCTCCTTGCAGACAGTTTTAGAGAGCAATGAGGTCTCCCCTCGGCCTCCTTTTCTTTTAACAACATTATGGATGTAACGTCCACATTATATCTCTGTTCAAAGCTTATTGTGTTTATGGGCAAGCCCCATGGAGCCTTCATGTTGATTCGTGCAAATTCTATTATGACAATTGGACAGGACTCCAGTTTTTACCTTCTCTTATTTAATTAACCCTTTCCTGCTTCATAGCTCTGCAGCAAGCATTGCCTGCTTCTGTCAAGACTGACTGTACATTCAGCAACAAAGTTATACCAGAGCTCATGCATTTCCATCCTACAGTGACTCAGATTTTCTGTTGGCTTCTTGTAAAGTGATTGCTTACACTTTTTTATTTTCTTTTATTTATTCTCAGCTGTCCATTCACCCATCATAAATCTTTTCCCACATTTGTCTAGTGAGAAATCATATTTTAAAAAATCTATTAATCCTTCATTCTTTTTTTCAAAATGCCTGATAACAAGTCTAATGCTGAAGGAGAAAACTGCAAAAAGATGTAGACAACTCTTTTCTTTCCCATTATTTTATTAACAAAGTCCAGTGATCACATGGATACTTAGGGCTTTATTTTCTTATATTTATTCAAATTAATGAAATCCTTTATACCAGAAATTATCACAATGGTCGGTATTAAAGAAAAGATCCATCATCTAGCAATGAATTATTGGAATGTAGTTCTTAAAATCTGCCTTATGATCTGAATACCATCTTCAACTTGGTGGCTATTTTTACAGCCCTCTATAAACAAAGTTAGACATCAGTCTGCACCATACATCCAAGAAGAACAGTTTTGAAAAAAATAACATCTCTGCCAGTAACCATCCCACAAATGCTCACATCTACTGCTCTCCAGTGTTGTCAGTATTGAACTTTAAAACACAAAATCTTACTAAAGACAGCAAAGACTGTCTCCAGTCTTCTATTTTCCTGCTGTTTTTTCAAACTGCATGTTTAATTCCTAAGCAGGCCTGATCCTATGAGCTAGATATGTTATCACCAGAGAAACTACATTTAGTGAAGTCCAGAGAGATAGATTAATCTTCCAAGTTCTTCTGAAAACGGAAGATATTTTTATATAACTTTTATATAGCAAGACATGTAAAGCATGAAAAAGATCAAGGAACAGGGAAAGTGTAAAATGAAGGCTGCTCCAATTTCCATTATTTCTCTTTAAAGAACTTTGTACCTGGTCTTATTGCACAGACACCCATAGCCTGAGTGTTTGTTAAAATCAAGCCTTCTAAAATTATTGGGATCTTTGGCACTGCACACTGCTTTCCCACATAGGGAATCTAGTCTCTTGAGCTAAACAGTCTTTGTCTGAGCAATGATAAAAATGTCTGTTACAGGAGTCCACTCAAAAATCCTTCTAATACCATCTAATCTGTCTAATTCCAGCTAATCTTCTAGCTACACTGGTAAAGACTTCCTGAACCACTGTTCTGCTGAACTCTCCCTTATCCAGCCAGCTACACACCAGGTTCAGCATATGAAAGAGTCATTGTTGTTGGTTATCTTAAAGTACATACAAAAATATCCATTTTAGCCATGTTCAAAGTTTTTCCCATATGACCATTTCTGCATCTACAGGAACACTTCCCATGAATTGTTTAGAAGTCTCTTATCCAAGAATAATGATCAAATCTGCAGCAGGCATTCCTTGAGAGGTCTCTGGCGTGGCAGATTCTCCTTCCAGAATGTTAATTAACTCATACAAGCATACAAGTTGTGCCTATCAATTGGTCTAGATAGAGAAGACATCACCTACTTCTGTTAGAAGCCTTTTTCAGTGTTGGATCACCCTCTGTAAAGAAATTTCTCCTAATGTCAAGTTTAATCTTTACTTTATATTTTTTTCTTGTGTTTCTCCTCTTGGGGTTCCAGTGATTCAGAGATGTCATTCTGGTCTCCAACAATGTTTAGATGTTTAGAAAATGATGTAGTGGTTGAATGCTTGTTATTTGAATGCAGAACTGTGGATAAGGCACCAAGCAAAGTTGATCTGTGTGGATGAACCAGCATCCTGTTCAGTAAATGTCAGCATGGAGAGTTTATAACTAGTTCAGTGACTGATATGTAAGCTCTGCAAATTCACACACACCAGCAGCTGCTGGCCCACTTGTATTTTTTCATTACTCCCTCTATTACTGACTCATTTTTATTTTATAACTTCTTGCAATTATTTGCATCCCTCTGTGTTTTAGGCAGATCTCATCAAACTACAATGAAGACAAGCAAAGCATTGCCATATGAAAAAGAACTCCTCCCAGTAATTTTTCAGTTTCTTCAACAGAAATGATTATACTATATATATTTTATATTGTACATATATAAATATATTATTTATATTATTAATTACATACATAAAATGCTAAAATTATTGTTGAGTACTCTCCCTAAGAAAGATTTTTCTGTTGCACTGTGCAGTTTTAAATTAAGAAAATAATTTACCTAGGGTATATCTAAGATTATTAGCTACAATAGTAAAACTGGTATCTTAATGAAAACTGTGGAATAAAATACCTGTCAAGCTGTTACTACTTTCAGCTGGTGTGGAATTTATTTCTTAAGAAATCATTCAAAGTACCAGTTGAACTAAATACTTTCTCACTCATAGTCACATTAACATCTCTGTAGCAATTTTGGATTTAATGCAATCCAGGTACCAAACCTGTAGATATCTATTGTGGGAGCCTTCTCACCTAGTCATAGAATAATAGAATGGTTTGTGTTGGAAGGGATTTTAAAGATCATCTAGTTCCAAACACCCTGCATAGGCAGGGACATCTCCTACTAGACCCGTTTACTCCAAGCCCCATCCAACCTGGCCTTGAGCACTTCCAGGAATGAGACATCCACAGCTTCCCTGGATAACCTGTTCCAGTGTCTCACCACCTACACAGTAAATAATTTATTTCCAATGTCTAATCTAAATCCCCCCTCTCTCAGTTTAAAACCATTACCCCTCATCCTATTGCTGCATGCCCTCACAAACTGTCCCTCTCCAGCTCTTTGTAAGAGAGTGATCCAGCCCTCTAATCATCTTCATGATATTAGGTGGGTGTAGGCATCTGTACCTGAAGTGCTCACCCAAGGGTACCTTTATAGCCATCTATGCCCTGCATAAGCATATGATGTGGAAGACCTCCTAGCCATTACTAGCAAGCTATCTCCAAATAAAATAAACTTAATTTGTGAAGGTTGGAGTAGGCATGTTTCCTCATACTGCACATCTCTAGCAGTGTCAAATGACTTTAGACTCCAGAGAGAAATGCACTGCAGCACCACAGGTAGCAGCCTCACCTGCCCCCCTCCTATAGATGGAAAAGACACAGCCAGAGCTGAGTGACTATCAAATGATGCAGCTCTTTGCATGTCAGTTTGGTACCATGGAAACTGAGGACTACTTTAGTAATAAGTCAAAACTCGGGCAGACAGACTAGGTGGGAAATAAACATCCAAGTTTAAAATTGACAGAGCTGAATTGTTAGCACTCCTGCTGTTACCAAAAAAAGTGTACTTTACACACTCACATGGACAGTCCTCCTGAGCTGCATCATTTCTAAGAAAACAGAACTCGTCAATGCTTAACTCCCCATTGGGAAGTTAATGGACCCTTCCAGTTTACACCAGCAGAGTGCCAGTGTGATGTGATGTCCTGGGCGTTGAAACAAAACTTGCAAAGAACATGCTGTTCTCAATAAAATTCAGCCCCTGAAGGTAGATATCTGAATGTGTTTTCAGATCCTTAAATCAGGGGTGTGATTTTCTCTCTGTCAGTCTCCTTTGGGCATAGGTACTGCAAACAGTCCCAAAGATAAAAACATGTGGCAAGTTCTCAGGGTACACAGAAGTGGCTGAGCATCAAGAAATGATGTCTGGGCTGTCTCCTGTCTTACTCCATTCTGTTATTACAAAGACATAATAAATTAATCCATTCACAGATGTTATAAATCTTAAGCCAGTCTTGCTGTAATGGTGCTGTTTGTCTTACTAAAAGCTGGAAAAGTTTTCTCATTAAAAATGCTGCCTATTGGTGCTTTGAGGCCTACTCTATGCATATTAATAATGATCATACTACATTCCAATGCAAATATATTAAAATCAACTTGGTTTATTGGCAATTTGGAAACTATTCAAGTTTATCAATACCCATAGTTTAACAAGGTGCTGAAATATCTGAACAAGACAGCCAGTGTGAAATATTGGGATCCCCCAGATTTACACTTCAGTAGCTGCAAGCAAATTAAATAAAGACACTACCACTGAAAGTAAGTAGCTTAAAAATCAACACATATGGGTCTTTTTCATAAACAAATAATCGAGGACATTGATATTTGAATAGTTAAATGGGTAAAAAATCTCTAGAAATCATATATTTCTAAGAGCATGAAGAGAACTGCTGGGAGAGTGAGGGGGAATGAGGGAAAATGGACATCATATTGATTGCATGAATGACTTGCATATTTTTGCCTCTCTCTCCTGGAATGATAAATGTTGGACTCTGAAAAGTGGCAGAATAATAGAATTTGTTTAAATGTAGCATGGGTAAAGGCATAGGGAACAGCAATGAAAGTCCAACAACATGACTTCAGGTTATTCACACACACAGCACAGCATCATGCAATGCACAGTTCCAATGCATATTTAGTAAGCAAGAAAAGTTGTTTTTAATATGGAAAACCCCTTTTGGGATTAGGAAGACAAGGACTAAATGGTCAGTCTGCCACAGTTGTGCTGCTTGTTGTCTGATTTAAATCTCTGCAAGAGAGAGATGATAACACTTTGCCATCCACCCTCACAATTTCTGTGGTGACACTTATGACCTTTCACACAAGCCAGGACCTCACTTTAAAAAACTTTTAAATATGGAACAGATAACAGTCTCCATAGAGAGCAGATTTTAATCTCAATAGGAGACTGGAGGAAAGAAATTTTCACCTATCTTCAATTTAAATTATTTTCTTTTCTGCAGAAGGCTTTAAAGAAAAAAAGAAAATGAAGCAAAAATAACGTCGTAAAAGAGTTTGGGAGAGAAAGAGGAAGATTAAGACTGGAGGGAGGCAAAGGACAGAAGGGAGAAGCACACAGGCACAAGCAGAGATGAAGTTTTGTAAGAAAGAAAAAGAGATTGTAATAATGAACCCTCCAGTGGGCAAAAACTTGCCTTAGATTGTGAAAGTTACTCATAGCAGCTCCAGCTCCAGGAATCTGAGACACCAAGCTGGGCTATTTTGTATGCTTCCTGGTATGCCAATATCAAGGTTGCTCTTTGAGGTCCCAGCTGCTGCACAGCAGTGCTGGTAATTCAGTTCTGGGAGCAGAACCAAATATTTGGCTGTGTTTGTGTGTGAAGTGCACACTGAGTTATTTTCTTTTTTTCTGTGCAAAACCATAAGGTGGGAAAAATCTAGACAACTAAATGTACCAAGGATCTATCTTACTTGTCATCTTTTTTTGATGACAGTCTTTTGTCTTTTTTTTTTTTTTTTTTTTTTTTTTTTTTCTGGGGGGGGGGAAGGAAAAGGAAAAGTCTTAGGGAAGAGAAGAGAAGAGGAAGAGAAGAGAAGAGAAGAGAAGAGAAGAGAAGAGAAGAGAAGAGAAGAGAAGAGAAGAGAAGAGAAGAGAAGAGAAGAGAAGAGAAGAGAAGAGAAGAGAAGAGAAGAGAAGAGAAGAGAAGAGAAGAGAAGAGAAGAGAAGAGAAGAGAAGAGAAGAGAAGAGAAGAGAAGAGAAGAGAAGAGAAGAGAAGAGAAGAGAACTACATATCAAAGTATGCAAAAGCTGCTCTGCTAAATATGCCTATAATAAACCAATAAAAATTAGAAGAATGTGTACATCTTACTGGCTGATTGGAAAGTCTACTTGATGAGTTCTGAAAAATAAATTCATGAAAACTAACTGGGGTTGGTAGGCTCAGAGGACTTAAGAAGGTGAGAAAAAATATGTTCCTTTTGGCCTTTGATTTCTGGATTACTCTTTTGACATTTTCAGGCTGTCTGATAGAGCTGAGGGACAGAAAATTACTTTCTACTTTAAATGAAAGCTAAGATTCTTTTATAGTTTGTTGGTTTTGAAAAACAAGCATAGAGAAACTCACAGGAAAACTCAATGAGATGGCAACAGAGAGTTCAATTGATATTTTGTTGGTGGCACCTGAAGGGCCATTTTCATCACTTACACTCAGGGAATTCCAATCCCTGAGATTTTCACACCCCCTGCAGATTTTTTAGCAGTGATAAAGATCCCCTTGTGGCAAATTTAAGACTATGAATAACATGTTTTTCTTATTTACCTCTAATACCTCCTAACTAGGTCCCCACAGGTACACTGGCTGAATACAACAGTTTCGGTTTGTCTTCCTTTCATAAAAGACCAAGACTTTCCAAGCATGATTCTTCACTGAACACGTTCTTATCTTTCATACTTACATATGCATGTTTTTCAGCTTCAAGCTTTATGAAGATGAATGCTGGAAGATTCTATTAAGTTGTTCCTATTACTAATTATTTTCACTCCAAAGAAACATTCCCTCTGTTAGATTTATGGAAATAAAAACCTCTTCCAGTCACCATATCGCTTGTGATGTTTATTTCTTCTAGAAAATGCCTCATTATTAAAATATTGTTTTTTTCTGTACACAAAATGCTTTACAAAAGTTGTCCATGATTCCCTGTGTAAAGATAAGAAGAGTGAAAGAGAGTCCCAAAATTATTACCAGCAGGAGGAAGAAGAAAAGAGTTTTCTAGCTTTGGGGTTTGTTTTTGTTTGTTTGTTTGTTTTTCCTCATTCTGATACAGGAGCTAAAGAGCTGTTAGTGTAAAGGAGCATGTCAGTGTGTCAGCTTGTAAAGAAGGGTGCAGAATATTTGAAGACACTGTTGAAAGACAGCCAGTGGTATGAGAAAACCACATAAAGCCACCAGCAGCAACATCATCACCATAGATTAAAGGAAAAAACAAGAGAAGTATTTCACAGTCAAGCCAGTGAACTACCAATCTTTGTCTCCTAGTGTGAGTGTGAAAGACTGAGACACAGCTATCATCCGTTGGAATAACCAAGCTGATATGCTGAATGACCTGTTGCATTTTGAGGTACTTTTCCCTGGTTTAGCACATTGCATCACACAGAGGATTCATCCTTCCTGCTAAAACAAACAAACAAACAAACAAACCTCAAACCAACCAACCAAACAAACCAACACAAACAAAACACATCAAAACCCAAAACAAAACAAAACCACACAGAAAACCAAACCAACCAAACAAACAAAATAAACAAAAAAATAAAAATAAAATAAAATTTAAAAAAGCCTACCTTGGTCTTCTATGTTGTTTGACATATTTGTTTTCCCAGAAATCTCCACAGAATCACCAGTCCACACATTTTTTTTGATCAAGCTTGATGGATGGTAATTTTTCTGAGCAATAAAAAAAATACACTGCAAATAAAAAGATGACAAGTTGTGGTTCTTACTTGTCTCAAGAAGAAAATCTCTCTTCTAGCTTTGACAGATGATGAAGGTAGTTGCCATTTGATAGTGTGTCATTAATTCTGTGAGTTTTGATTGTTTCTTTAAACTTAGTATGTTCCAGTCCCATCATGAGCTGGATGACAGCATCATGCCAGCATAAAAAGGTTTGTATACCTATGACTTGATGGATATCTCTGACTTGCTATATTTCTCTGCAACAAAATATATGATACTAATCCATATTTTCAAACATGTGAGAGTCCTACCTAGTCCTACCTTTGTTTCATTTATTATCATGTAATGCTTCAGGCTGAGAAGGATCTTCTGGTTTCTTTTGACTTTCCTTCCTATTTTGTTGGAGATTTTCCAAGCAACACCTCAGGCTTCTCTCTTGTAATTATATCACACTGCATTTGACTGCAAAGCTTTCTCAACTGCATGAGTTGAATTACTTTTAGGCAGAGTATAATGAGTGTCTTCACCTGTGCTGGCAACAGGGTTTGGAGTTGCTTTCTGATACACAGGTGTACACCTCTATGCTACTTGCTTATGAAAGGAGAGAATAATATCATTTTGTAAACTATGCAAGGATGGGCACCTGAGGATCTGAGAAGCCAAATTATTCAGTCTAGTTTCCCTTCCCTGATATTTTATTTATGCTACTGTAGATCCAGACTATTACTATAAAGTGTCAGTTAGGTAGCCAATCCAGAAAAGAATTATATCTAATTAAGCTGGGAGTTTTGTTTGTTTTTGGTTTTGTTTTTTACCTGATTTAGCAACTAGAACAGAGAGATCTGATCCTGATCCAAACCAGTCACAGAAATGATGACCCCTAAGGACAGAAGAGAGGAGAGAATGAGTAGGACTGGGAAGGAAGAAGTTTATCCATGACTCTTTCATTTAAGATTTCAAAGTACTTTTTTAAACTGAACAGCCAGACAGTGAAACATTTGGCAATTTTCTATCTTTCCTCTTTTTTCATGTTGTACACGGAAAATTAATTAAATTTAAAATAAAGAAGAAAACAATAATTTAATTGCAGAATTATCTATACAGGGACTTATACACAATATAAAAAGTCTTATCTGCTGGAAACAATGAAAAACAGGCACTGACCCCACAGTCCCTGCATTTATTCTGTGGGCAGTGAGCTGTCAGAGCCATTTTCAATACCATTTTAAATATCTTGGTTTCTTAGAGATGACACAATAGGGAACTTTTTGCTACTTAGTAGTTTGAAGTTATTTTTCAGATGTTTGAAGCACATTTAATAGGCAAGCCTTTCCTTATTTTTTAAATAGCAGTTTCAGAAAGATCCCTATTCTGGCTGTTACCAGTTTCAGGACCTCAAGCAAAATCATTTTCACAGAGCTAACTTGATGAAAGCTGCAGCCTTGCAGAATTACATGACCAGGGGAGCAAAACTGAATTCCCTTTCATATTTTTTCAAATAGTGCTGTTCTAAGCATACTTTCAAATATCATTTCTGTATGTATTTCTAAATAACTAGAAAAAATCCATCCTCACCCTTTCATAAGCAAAAAGAAAGGAGAGCAACAAGGCTGGTGAAGGGACTAGAGGGAAAGTCTTATGAGGAGAGGCTGAGGGAGCTGGGGTTGTTTAACCTGGAGAAGAGGAGCTTCTCACTCTCTACAACTACCTGAAGGGAGGTTGAGGTCAGGTGGGGACTGGGCTCTTCTCCCAGGCAACCAGTGACAGGACAAGAGGCCTGAAGCTGCACCAGGGGGGGTGGTTAGGTTGGATATGAGGAAGCACTTCCTCATGGAAAGGGTGATCAGACATTGGAATGGACTGCCCAGAGAAGTGGTGGAGGCACCATCCCTGGAGGTGTTCAAGGAAAGGCTGGATGTGGCACTTAGTGCCATGGTCTGGCTAATGTGGTGGTGCTGGTCATAGGCTGGACTTGATGATCTCAGAGGTCTTTTCCAGCCTTGGTGATTCGGTGATTCTGTTTCTTTGAATTTTTTCATTGAGCTTATGGGATCTGGAAATCTGCTGTTAGTTAACTCTGGGTAGAGGATCAAAAAAAACCACTTCATAAATTATCAAGCTGTGATATGCTCTAGTAAGTAGTTATCCCTGTCCAGATTTTTTTTACTGTTGTTTTTTTTTTATACACCATTTACTATATAACAGTTCCTGACAGAATGTAACACATGCTCTAAGATTCATGAAAACTTAATGGACCTTGATTTCAAAAGCACAGAGATAAAAATACATGCTGGAATATCTTAACACAGGCTCTTTTGTCAAAACCTTCTGTGTCTCATAAGTTAATATTTTACAACAAAAATTCTGTCCTTGTTTTCTGTTAGCTTCAACCTGCCACATTAATTTTTAATTAATCTTTCTTCAGTTTTGCTGACCTGATTAGTGACACTTTCATTTTCTATTTTCAGGGGATTAAGTACAAACAACCTGCAGATGATTTGTGTAATTCACAGAGATAGAAAGATGGAAGTTAAGTAATTAAAGTCTGTCGCTTGTTTTCCACTGACCTAACATATGAACTTGGTCATAGCATCTAGCTATTCTATTTCAGGTCCCCATCTTCTTCATATAGACACAATAATTAACACTTTTCTTCTATCCAACACTTCAGTAATGTTAAGTTTTTCAGTTCCAACACAGCAGCTCTGGATGGGAAACAAACACTGCCATGGACCTGTGAAGGCACAGGAAATGTTAGACTGCCCACGTCCATAGACTGGAGTTGTATTCTCATTTCCTTTTCCTTATTTCTTTTGTCCTAAATGAAAAGAATTAGAATTTAATACTAAGAAAAACAAAAGGACATTTAATAGAGCAAATTTATTTATTTCTTGTGCCAAAGTTCTGCTCCTACCTGTTTCTACATTCCATATTTTTGCTTACTTAAGAGAAAGACAGAGAGAAAAAGAGAGGAACTGAATTAATCAACACCTGACAAGATTACTTAAGAAGATTTTTGCCCTAATGCTCTTTCACCAAAAACCAGATAAGAGTTCACCTTCAATTTATAAGCTTTAAGAAAAATCTGTTCTATAACTCTGCTTTCACTTTAGGGAAGCTACAAACAGTAAGAGCAGTCCAGAAATTTTTGAGCAAGGCAGTAGTGCCTCCTGTGAATTCAGAATATAAACAGATCTCAGTTTTAATATTTTTTTTTTTTTTTCAAACATGGAAATAAATGTGAAAACTTGATAAATATGTGATACTGGGCTTTATACCTAGACTGGAATGTGTAATTTTTTAAAAAAGTGATCTTTCCAAAGTAGCTGGTTAAATGCATATATATCCAGCCCAGCTCTGCCACTCCTCACCACCACATTTTGCAGTCAGGGTGTTTTGTGCTGATCACAGCTTTTATTCAGGTCAGCTTCATCTGCTTTGTTTACTAAACACCACATGTATCACACCATGTCAGCTTTTATTGATTTGAATTTTATGCAGTTCCACTGAATGCTACGAGACTAGCACTTCAAAAATACAGAGCTGTATATAAAAATGCAACATTTTTAATAAAAAGAAATGTCTAAATACTAGCTTTTATTGATTTGAATTTTATGCAGTTCCAGTGAATGCTATGAGACTAGCACTTCAGATTAAAAATACAGAGCTGTATATAAAAAACAACATTTTTAATAAAAAGAAATATCTAAATACTGTTGTGACAATAGGCTGAATGGTTGGTGCAGAAAAGGAAATTCTTAGCTGATACTTTGTGCTATGTATGTATCACCCAACTGGGCCTGGTGAAAATTTGAAAATCATTATCCAATTAAACTCAGTCCAATATCTTTTATCATAGTCCTGTACCCTGCTTAGCAGCTAAATCATGAGTGTGTAGGTTACCTGCAGAGAGGGAGAATAAAAAATAAAACTAAATCTGAGGCTGTTGAGTACAATAGATGTAAAGGGACTCACCTGCAAAGGCCCCCTGGTCCAAAGCCTGCACGGGGTCATCACACTTGGGACATGGTAAACATCTCCTTAAAGACAGCCACAGCTATGTATAGAAGTGTGCAAGCAACCCTACTAATCCAAGCTGCTGAAATTCTGTGTCTCCCTAGATCTCACATAGTTCCTGGCTACACAAGATCCCTTTCTAATAATTTGTTTACTAAAAAGCACTCCACTCTCAGAAATCCAAGCTTCTTCAGAGACTCACATGTAAAGTCACCACATTCCCCTTTCTGATGCACCTGGGATGGCAATGTATCACAGAAAACAATTACAAATATAAAGCTTTAAGGTAAATCCAAAATTATTTTTCTCCAGAGAATGTGACATCCAAAACCACTCTGATTTACTCCTGTCCTTCATAAAGTTTTAAGATCTTGAAATGTCTTTTCCTGAGTGCTGGCAACACAACCCACTGAGGGGACACCTCTCTTCACTGAAACTGAGCATGCACATACTGGGAACTATGTGCAGAACAGAGTGTGATTGGAAAGGTAACTCTAGAACAAATTTTAAGAAGGTAAATTGCATATACTACAGCCCAACACTAGTAAAGGTAAAATTACTGGGTTTATTCACCTATTGACTTCTTTCTGCTGTGTTAGATTCTATAACCCCCAAGACTAATCCCTAAGTGAGATAAATAGGTCCTGCACAATGTAAAAATTTCAGTATTTCAAAATAGCAGCAGTGTTTATGAGTCGTTATGAAACTCAAGTCAATTGAAAGAGAAAAAACATATTTCCTTGTTAGAGCTGTAATTTCTGCAGGAAAAAGAGAAAAGTTGCATATGTTCAAAACCAAAGTTTATTATTGCCCTTGGAAACAAATAATTCAGAACTATTCAAAACTCCAGTTTTAAGTGAGCTTGAGATCTTCCAATAATATTTTGGACTGCAGTTGGACTGTACTTTCTGAAAACATGCTGAGTTTTAAGGAGTGCTGATGTTCTAAGTTCCAAGTGAACTGTAATGATGCCTTGTTGGATCTGTAAAAATCAGAGAGCAGACTGCTTTCAGCTGCACTTGCATTGCCTTAGCTGGTTTGGCCAAGATTCCTCTATGTCAACTGTTCCATCATCATCACCTATAGGATATAATGATCATAGAGCTATAGTGGTGTCAGTTATGATGTTCCTTGCAAATGGGTAACCTTGTGTGACACACAAGTGTGTTGCTGTTTGTCTTAAGTTCAAAAATTACACCCACAAATTTACCTTAATTCCATTGAGCTTAACTCAATTCAAGGGGAACTCCAAACTGGATACCTGTGGTGACAAGATTAAGGTTTTACTTCAAGGAAAAAACCAGGCACCTCTGAAAGCAAAATCTATGGAGTTTTTATGGTACCACTTGTCCAAAGAGGATAAAATTGTTTATTTATAGAAGCAAGGCACTGTCAGCCATCAGCTGTGCATTTTACTCTAACAGCAGATATTAACATCAGCACACAACCCAGAAAGGAGGAATCAGAAGCACAACTCCTACATGACCTGATACACCTGTACAATTTAGTCATCTACTTACAGACTCAGGGGCACAGAACAAGCAGTGAGTATCCAACTCCCATCCTGTAATGTGAAGTCTCCCTCTCTGGAAAATGCATTGCAAATTATGTCTGAAAACACTAGATAATCACTGCCTTGATGTTTTATTTGCCTATTCTTTTGAAACTTGCAACCTTTGTGACCAATCTCCATGGAGATCCTTATGTTTCAAATTGGAAAGAAGATGGTTAAACAAAAAACACATCTGCCCTATGGAGCCTGAAAAATCACTTAATCTCTGCAGTTAAAGACAGTAGTCACTAAGATGCATGCACCATTGGACCCTTAGGTAGTATAATCACAGATCTGAGATCTTCTAGGAGCTATTTTACCTATATTACTCTCCAAAATAGACCTTTTTTAGGAGTATAAGACAAATCACAAGCCTATTTTCTTGTCTCATTTGCACCTGCTCTCCTGCTTTGTTCAGTTACAGAACTCAAAACACATCTTTCCTGACATAAAATTGAAATATAGGATGCAAGAAGGGTTTTTTTTGGAAGGAGGAGGGAAGACAAGGAATAATGGAATGGATTTTTTTACAAGCATCTCTAAGTTAATTAGTTATAAACTTGAAATTGCTTTTCACCTCAAACTCAAAGATTATATTTCCAATTCCATAGTGTACTAACTGTTCCATTTACTTTATCTTTTTTAATAAAACTGATTAAAAATATATATATATAATACCAATGTAAAACACCATGGAATTTTAATATATGTTTTTCAAAAATTTCCTCCGTAATTCTTCTCAAATAGTGGGAATAACTTAACCTCAAAGAAATTGATTTTGAAAAATCAATATTCATACTCATCTGTGTGTAACTAAAATGGACAGTCAACTCAAAGATCACCACAGAAAGGTAAGAGAGAAATAGTATTTCCCCTCTTAGGCACCAAAAGTTCTACAGTGGCAACCAAGTAGTAGGCATCTCCAAAAAATACAGCTCCCAAGAATGGTTTAGATACCAAATCATGCTGAGAAAACAAGGGTATTTTTTAAATTTATGTCTCACCAGGAAAGACAAAATTTGAAACAAGGAGGGGCTCGAGGAGCTGGCACTGGATATGGACATAGTCACAAAAGAAGGAGACAAGCTGAGGTATGGAAGTATTTGAGAACTGCCTGTGATTTTATCTGACAATAACCTGAGCTACCAGTTCAGTGACTCCAGTGTAGAAAATGTCTTTATAAACTAGATTCTGTTTTCAGATTCTTGCCTATTTTTCATTCTCAAATGACTGTGCATCATGCTGCTTGGAAGGAAAATATGTAACAAGGAAAACAGGATTCGAATGATACTTTTATTTAAAGACAGCTACTCTGATGTTTCAAATACAATAAATAAATTAATAAATACATAAAATCCCCTAAATAGCACAATTTCTTTTTTTTTTTTTTTTTGTTTAATTTGCCCTTACTTCGTTAGATAGAGATTTGATTCACAGAATCATAGAATCATAGAATGCCAGGTTAGAAGGGACCTCAAGGCTCAACCTTTCTAGGTACTACTCTAGTTGATATGGGATGGCTCAGCCCCCTGTCAAGCTGAGACTTAAAATTGTCCAATGTAGGGGAATCTACCACCTTCCTTGGAAGATTATTCCAATGTTTGACTGTCCTCATGGTGAAAAATGTAACTCTTGTGTCCAAACATAATCCAGAAGGAACTTGTGCCCATCACCTCTTGTTTTTCCCATGTGACTCCTTGTAAATAAGGAGTCTCCATCTTCTCAGTAGCCCCCCTTTAAGTACTGGAACACGGAAATAAGGTCTCCCTGAAGCCTTCTCTTCTCAAGACTGAACAAACCCAGTTTTCTCAGCCTCTCCTCATATGGCAGGTCCTCCAGCCTTCTGATCGTCCTTGTGGCCCTTCTCTGGACCCTCTCAGCCCCCTCCACAAGGCTTGAAAATGAATTTTGTGCCACGTAAGAGAAGAATGCTCATGGTCACAGTAAATCTTATTTTGGCATCCTGGAAACTTCAAAGTTTATATGACTTAGGCTCACCTCCAACTCTTCTTAGTCACTGATTTCTCTTACGGAAATATGCTGACAGTCCTTTCAAGAGGCATTTGCATTAAACTGGGAGCCAACAAAGCACTTAAGTTGGTATACTTAATAAAATGTATCTTCTATTGAAATAACTCTGCCAGTCTGTAAGTTTAAAAATAAGCCTATGATTAACTTCTTTGATGAATTACAGGAGATCAGCAGTTTTATTGTCTCTGAAGTCAGGAGAGGTTCTCAACTTTGTTCTTTCTTTCTTGTAGTCCATTGTTGAAGTGAAGCTTTATAATTGGAAGGTTTTGGACTGTGATTCAAAACCAGTCACAATCCATCACCAGAAAGATGTAGAATATGGGCTCATTTGACATAGTCACTTACTTGTAACTTTTAAATAACAGTAATCAGGCTTTGAAAACCATCTTCCCTTTGTCTGCCTGAAACAATGATTTCTAGGTCAGCAGTTGCTTTCATGAAGTCACCAGTTGCTCTTTTTTTCAGCAGGTCACAAAGACCTGAAATGGATTGAGCTTAGTACCTACTTTCAAAGCTTTAAGTGCAGAGCTGTCCTCCCTAGATCTGATGAGGACAGTCATTCTGCATCACAGAATCATAGAATCACACAATGTTAAGGGCTGGAAGGGACCTTTAGAGACCATCTAGTCCAAGCTTTCTGCCAAGGCAGGATCAGCTAGGGCAGACCACACAGGAACACAACCAGGAGAGTTTTGAAAGTCTCCAGAGGAGACTCCACAACCTCTCTGGACAGCCTGTTCCAGTGCTCCATCACCCTCACACTAAAGAATTTTCTCCTCATGTTGAGGTGGAACTTCCTTGTGCTCTAGCTTATAAGTCTTATTCCTGGTTCTATGACTGGGCACCACCGAAAAGAGACTGACCCCTTTCTCTAGACACCCACCCATCAGATACTTGTAGTTGTGTTTCTCCAGTGTCTAGTGAGAGCTCAGCTAAAGCAAGGAAATCCAGACACAGCAGTGGCAAAATGAGTTAGCTGGAAGGCCAAGGCATAAAGAATGTTTAGATATTCAGCCTCTATCAACAAGTTATGCAACCAGGTGTGTAATTATTTGGGCTTAAAGGCACCTTTAGAGATATTTTTCTTGGTAAACTAATTAGACTAAAGCTAGAGATGACTACTGAGAGAGAGTTTTGAGTTTTTTTGCCTTTTATTCATAAAATTCCATACTTCACACAGCATTTTTTATTCCATTCCTCTTTTTTATGATGAGACATTGAATGTGACTGCTCTAGTGAGATTTTTGCCTTACAATAGATTGAAATTGAAAAACATTAAAGTTTATAGGAATAATTCTTCAAATTATAATTGCTTTTCCATACCAGAGATTTGTTTTTGGATGTAGCTATCAAATATTTAATAGCAGACCTTTACATAAAAGCAGTTTTATTAAACAAAATGCAAAAATACAGCTGCTGAAATTATTAGCATCAATCCCTTGGAAGTTTGCTGGTGTGCAATTACTGCTCATTTCTAACAGAGAAGAATGGAATAACTTTTGGAAAGATATGATTTCCTATTTTTCAATATCATATAAATGTAAATGTAAACAAATCATTCCTGAAAAATGATAGTGTGTAAAGAACAAAATAGTAGACTCTCATTTACAGATGCAATATTCTCGTCTGAGAAATAAGACAGAAAAATCTCCACTGCATTTTTTTACCCACTCTGGCACTGGTTGAAACCAGTGTAAAACAGAAGAATTTCTGTGATGGCAAAGCAAAATTTTAGTATATGGTCAGAAAGCTTCTTAAACTTCTGTTTTAAGGAGTCTGATGCCCAAGAGTGCAGTTGGTCAGTTTTGGCCTGAGGCAGGGAGCTCTGGAAGCTTATTCAGCTCTTGTGAGACCCCATCCAGAGTACTTCATGGAGCCCCCAACTTCAGAAGGACATGGAGCTATTGGATAAAGTCCAGAGAAGGGCCATGAAGATGATCTGAGTGCTGGAGCACCTCTCCTAGGAGGACAGGCTGAAAGAGTTGGGGGTTCACTGCCTGAAGGGGCTAGAGGAAAGCTGGGGAGGGGCTTTTTATAAGGCCCTATAGTAAGAGGACAAGAGACAATGGATGAAAATGGGAAGAGGGGAGATTTTGGTTAGATATTAGGAGGAAATTCTTCAGTGGGATCGTGGTGAGATGCTGACACAGGATGCCCAGGGAAGCTGTGGGAGATGTTCATGCCAATCGCAATGGGGTTGGAACTAGAAGGTTCCTTCCAGCCCAAACCGTTCTATGATTCTATGATAAAGTGTTCTGTACCAACTCACCCCTTTACTCCTGAGTCACAGCAGACATCCATCTTGAAGAAGGAAGCATCAACATCCTTTGGAAATATACCATCTATTCCGTAAACAAACCTACAAGTCAAAGCCAGCTTCTTTGATGCAAGTTTTTCAAGTGGCTGATTGGCAATTTTCAGCAATGGTGCAGAAGCAATTTTATAGAGTCAATGATCAGCCATTCCATTTCCCCATCACTTTTAAGAAAACCTGGAGACTTTTTCATATTTCATGTTTCAGATGCAGCACACAGGAAAAGAAAAACTGTTGCCAGTTTTGAATCTTCTGAGAGTTTGATATGCAAGACTTGGGTTCACATCCATGTACATAAAAAATAGAAACTTTTGGCTGAATCCTACACTATCAGCATCTAGAAGGAAGAAAAATACTTCAGACTGGATGTACAGTTGGTGAAATGCTGAAAATTATAGATCTACATAAATATTCAGTTTATGCACTGTCATTCTTATCAAACATTTCCCTTTGAAGTAGGAGGTTTTATCTGCTTCCAAGCATAGTGCAGAGGTTGTCCTATTCACATACCAGGAATGCTTTCTGAGAAGCCTGGGAATGCCTGCCTGAGCTGGACTTGTGGAGTGTCCATGGCTGTGTGAGAGAACATGATTTTTTCACAAGAAGGGAAAAATGAACAAGTGTAATGGCACATGGCACCAGTGGTTTGTAAGGCACAAAATATACAATGCTTATCTTTCCAGAGAAGGGTAACAGCACTGGCCCTTGGACCAAATCCCAGGCTGCTCTACATCTCATCAGGAACAACCTGGTTTGCTTCTCTTAATTTCTGCTGTGAATAAAAGACTCAGCATTAGCTTGAGGTTAAGCAAACTAAGGTAGATGTGGAAAACCACTGGACATGACACAAGAAACTGCTGGATTATGACATTTAGCATCATCTTGTAATAATACAAGATACTGAAAGAAGCTCTAGATGAGGCTGTGAAGAATGACTGCATTTCATAGGTGGTTAAGGTGGTTATGTCAATAAACGGGCAAACTTTACATATAACGAGAGTAGAGAACTGGGGGCATTTTGAGGAATAAAACCTTACAAGAAAACCTAGGTAATCATATTAGTAACACCACGTAAGGTCAGATTGCCTAGGTAACTGTCTCAGAAATACCAAATTTGGACATGGAAGTAGCAAAACTGGTATCAATGGAGAAAAAAGTAGTTAGGACAGACTGATTAACTGGGAGGAGACTAGTGTGGAGAAAGGGAGTCATAAAGGCAGAGAAAAGCGAGCCCTAGAAAAATATGAAAAAAATGAAATAACATTAATCAGGCCATCCAAGGGTGAACCAAACCTGCACTCCTGTTCAAGATGACCAGGATGAGATCCTGGCTAACAGAATATCCAGACAGCAGGAAGGAACATCAAGGATCACTGTGATTTCCTAGCACGTGCAGTGCATGATGTTTGTGTTAAGGCCTCTGTCTTCTAAACCAGAGGGCTGTGCTGAGCTTTGTATTTCACAATGTTTCCACCATTCAGAACCAAATATGCTGCACAGTATAAGGAGCCACTGATGAGGCATCTATTAGGCTTTGTATCTTGGTAAGTTTATTTCTCTTCTTATTCTTATTATTCCAGTGCTTTCTGTTGTTTCCTATGGTAACACTTCAATATTTATAAGCTATATTGATTGCTTGTATTTTTTTCTGCGATATATCTGAAGTTACCACAGCTAGGAAATTAATTTGCACTGTCAAGTCAAAGCACACTTAGAAAAATGAGATACTAACAAAATCAACACCTCAGGCTGTATGTGCCTACACTCAGTGCTGAAAAAAAACATGGGCTAAGTTGCTGGCTCTTCTTGCCTGTAAGTTTGTAATTTTTTTTGTTGTTATAGAGCAACAGTAACAAAGATTCTTCCTACTGCCTTTCATAATTCAATTTATATTTTTTTGTTGTTGTTCTTAATATATTTATAATTGATATTATTTTTATTATTTTAATTTTCATTATTTAAAAATCCACAGCCAAATCCTGAATAAAATGGAGTCCTGAAAATACTGTGGGCAGAAGGTGATAACTAAACTCATCCTGTTTTAAATACATTTCAAAGATCAAAACTTCCAGCCTTTCTGTTGATTTTGATAAGGCTCAAAAACAGTAAGATGGCTAGGAAGACAATGTCAAAATGAATTCATAAAATCAAAAGGGATGGTTAAGAAACCAAAATTTGTATTGCTGAGATTCTGTGAATTTGAGTGTAAAGTTTTCAGAGAGCACCTGATTGTCTGAGACTTCTGCTCTGTAGGGCAAACATTTAAAAATATATCAATCAGCCTTTCAAGGCTTTGGAAAAGATACAGAACTGGATTCCAGAGTGTGATATCTGTGTCAGTGCCTGACTTTAGCAGATCACTTCACTATAAAAAAATCCCAACAACCAAACCTTAGAGGAAAGAGTTTAAAATGGTTAAAAGCACTGTAGCCTCTATCTTCCTCCTTTACCTGTTCCCGAAGAGACACTGGATCATCTTGGGATAGCTGTATCTCTTCCTTATCCACTCACCTTCTCCTCTCACCCTTCACTTGGTTTAGCAACGCCGTGCCCTAATAATTATGGATTTTGCTTAATTGTATTCTTATGGTTGAGGTGTATTGCAGTAGTTTCAAGTCTTCTTCAAGGAAGTTTGCATCACCTCCCTAACAGCTTTCCTCATATCGAGTCAAACTCCTCCTTTGTGTCTAATGACCTGTCAGATGACTGAAAGCTGCTACTGCTTTTAAGGTTTTGTGTGCAGAATACATGAAGTAGTGTGGAGTTGAGTGAATGCAAGTTTCTAATTAACTCCAAGTAGCAGAATAGTGCACTTCACTAGGAGTGAGAAGCAAATATTACACAGATATATTCAGAATATATAAATTTAAACAACTGCAGTCTAGAGAACATATTCTAAATGGGATTTTAATATCAAAATTTTTACCATTGAATTATGTATTTTTTATAAGCCTTGACACTGGTGAGTGTCTTAAGTCACTGTTCATTTGCCAGGAGCTGATATGCATTTCACTTTGACAAATGAGATACTTTTTTTTTTGACAAGTTGTTATAGTTTTGAAATGTACAAAGTGATGTTACAAAGAAATGCAAAGAGGGCAGCTGATAAATCTTTAGATTCTGGCATATTCTCTGAAGCACTTATATCTGGACAAATCCACTACTGCCATGAGAGAAGGGACCAGGTCCTTTTGACAGCCCCCCTGCCAGGTGGACACTTTAACAAGCAAGTAAATAGTCTTGTCTGTGGTCCACATATGCTGAAAGCACAAATGGAAAATGGAGTATTGTTCTCTCACTCATTGTCCTTTCCTCAATTAATAAGTTTATCAGAGGGAAATAAGAGATGAAAAAAAGGTCTCCCACTGACTGATCAACACTGTATATAGAAAAGATCTTTCTCTCCAGCTCTATTTAAAAGGTAGAGCAAGTCCTGCTCAGCAGTTTTGGAAAGAAAGGGTACTGTTTATATTTAAAGTATACCTTATATTTATCTTCATAGAACTCTCACAACAAGTATGAAAAGAGTAGATATAATTTTAAAGCACAGAGTATCTCACCTAAATACCAATTCAGACATTTTTTTCCTCTTTTTAGAGTTATCATTAACTAATCTAAGCATTTTACCATCTATCATGTTGGGAACTTCAAATCATGTTCCACAGCATCCAATTGTCCCTGTACAATCCAAATCTCATAATTCATGAATTATCTCTGCTGAGACAAAACATCTAACTCTCTTCCAAAATCTGGCCTGTAGGGCTGCGAGCCAGCTCTAAATGGAGAGCTAACTAGTTCAGCTGGTTCACTTGAACTCACCACCCTGCTATGGAGCACAGCTAGTTAACAGGAGGCAAAGAAAGCCAGCGTGTTGTCTCAACAAGTGTATTGGTGTGAATAACTCCTTTCCAGCTCAAAGGCTGCTTCTGCTCATCCTGCTTGACTGTAGTCCTTCTCAGCCTACCAGTACAAAAATGACTTTCTGAGGCCATTATTGTTACAGTACATCAAGTCCTAACTGTCACATTTTTTTAGCCAGCTGGAGAGATAGCATAAGCTTTCTAGCAAAAGAACTAAAGGAGAGGGGAGAAAAGACTAATCTTTCCACTGAAGAACTTCCTTTTTGTGAGACCTACAGAGAATTTTCTCTACTATTCCTGCCCTCAATCAAAAGGTCAATGTTGCTCTGACCCTACACATGCTGAGCTGTTCTCCTGCAGGTTTAAATAAAACACCCCAATGGAAATTCTGAAGTGGAATCATAGACCACAGGTGATTCTTCTTTTTTAAAGTTAGCATTTAGATAAGTACTGCAGACATTAATTGTAAGAAGGTGAAGGTATAATTGGGAGGTCTTGACATGAAATAGCTGTCTACAGATTTAGAAGGTTAACTTTAGTGACTTATCAACTAAGGATTAAATGCACTAAGAACAGTAAAGAATAACTAATTTTGTAGAAGAAAAAGAAGAATCAATTGTGATGCAGTACTGAACTTGGATTTGGAATATGGTTAATTTTTTTAAAATCTGTGCATAGTGATACAGCTGCTGTAGAACAGAAGTCTGCCCTTTTGGAAATGCAATTAAGTCATTCTTACTCTGTCCTCCCAGTTGTAACATTTTCATTTAAATACAACTAATCTAGGCAGCACACACAGAGAAATATAAATCCATAAGGAACAAGTCCAAGTAGTAACACTGGATGTCTGTTGAACAGCAAAAGGTGAAATATATCCAGGTCAGAAAACATAAGACAAAATGAGCTCCTATTTTTAGAGAGAGTTCTATTACCTTTTGTTGTTAAACCTGAGCCTATCTAGTAATGAATTAGTGATGGTTTTGGACTCTAGTCATTTTAGTGAGGGATGCTGGTTTTATCCACAGCCATGAGAATAAAAATCCAGCAGTGGAGGCTGTAATGAATGAAGTTATTTAGTTAGAATGTAGTCTACTCGTACAGTTAAAATATACATTGCCGATTTATTATTATTAATAATCATACTGAAGCAAGGTTTTTACTATAAACACCCAGTACTGGGTAAAAGAGAAGAGATTATTTTTACAGGAGGGACTGATTACCAATAATAATAATTGCATCACAGAATTACTTGATAAGACCTTTAGTTGACCTTTTTGAAAATCTCTCATTTATCTTCTGTTAAAGAACTTAGATAGGAAAGGTGTGTTGCTTTTTTCGTCCAGGAGTACTAGATCACAATTTGCACAATTTTAATTTTTTTATTATTTCCCCAACCCCCAAGCAGTTGTAATTATTATACTTTTATAACTTAGTCATGATTTGAGGCAGGTGCGGGGACATGAACTAAGACCTCAAATGAAAATCATGACCCAAACCTCTCTTTCCTAGCCACTGCTGGCTAAGGCAGCCTTTCTGCTTGCAAAGTGCCATTTAATTGTTATTCACAAATATTTTTGTCTACAGCTAAGAACATCCCACAGATTTACTCCTGCTTGTAAAATATACTTCCTCCCCCCAAAAAAACAACTCAACTGCAAATCCCTAGACTGGTCAGGTGTGGCTCAGTTCCTCTCTTCTAAAACCAAAACTACCAAAACCAGCATGGGTATATGACAGTCAGTAGCCCAAAGACAGTATAAAATCCTTCCTTTTTATTAGGAAGCTATGCAAGATTTACAGTCCTCTAATTCTTTGTCTGAATCAGAAACTCTTCATTAAGTACTTTTAAAAAAATAAATTTCTCTGCAGCTGAAAGAGCTGAACCATGGAAATTCAGGACTAAAATTGACATGGGGTCTGCAATAATTATTAGGCACCTAAGCCAGAAATGACTGTTTGGAAAACCCTGTGGCAGAAAGCCTTAGTAACCTTCTAGGTCATGAGATGTGCAGAAATATTAAAGGCTTTCAAGATATTTGCAGGTCTTGAGCTTGGAATTGTGCATCCCAAAAAAGACAATACTAGCAGAAGGCTGACTGCAGTGCACCACCACTTTTAAATTAGGAGAGTGAGGAGAGTTTGCTGAAAGACAGAAAATAATTACCTGCTTTTGCAAGAATTTTTCTGACTCTCTATGATATTCAGTCAGACCTCAGCAACTAAAAAGAAAAGTTGTGTCAGCACCCTCTCTTTGCTGGTGCCTGTTGCCCATTGCCCAGGGAAGCTGTATTGATCGGGTTGCATTCCTTTAACTCCCAGTTCAGGCAGCTGAGTGACCCACAGGGGTGTTAAGTGATGCACAGATTCTCAAATCAACACAGACTGAAATGGCCCCAGCTCAGAAAAGCCACGTTGCCACCTTCTTTTGCAAAGGGACTGAGTCTTTACCAGCTCAGGATTCAGGACCACATTAATGCAGCTTCTGACACTATCCTAACATCTCTACATAATTCTGTACTTTGTCATTATACTGTTCCAAATTAGGCTTTTACTGTCTCAGATATTTGTGCACCAGAAGATACTTTCCAGCTTCCACATGTAGGAACTTTTCAAACACTGTATGAAAAATTTAGATACTCACAAAGTATCCTGGATTTCCATGTGAGGACCAGACACATAGCACACTGATGCTCCAATGCACAGCATTTAGGCAACAAAGTCTGAATTCAGGTTTAAGTAATTAATTGCACCAAAAGTTTAATACTAAACCAGTCTTTACCTATTGTAATATTCACAATTCAAGTTCAAATCTTTACCTTCACTGTACCTAATTTACAAAAGTGTAGAAAGTATTTCTTATTCAAGCTTTAAGCAATAATGCAAATTCAAGAACACCACTTACTAGTTCTTCCCAGCCTTAGGACTTGTTTGCTGCATAATAAACCCCTACTTCATATATAACTTTTCATTTAGAAAACACTGAAGTCACCTTTTCTTATCTACAATTGTAATACTTTTCATTCAAAATATAAACCAAAACAAGAAGAGGCTTGAGCAAAGCCCTGTAGGAATGCCAGAAAAGAATTTTAAAACACATTTTAAATTAATGTTTGAGGAGTTTGGGTTTCTTCTTGTCTCTCAGTTGGCATCTGTGCACTGATTTTAGCATGAGAACTGTTTTATAACATACTGTTATAAGGATTAAGTATCCTGACTTTGAGACCAGAGAGATTATATGAAAACTGTTCTTAATTTCAACACTTGCTGAAAGAAACAAATACAGTGTTTATTTGAAAAAATGGAAAAACAACATTAATAAATTGGTGAAATAGATTGAGAAGCATTTAATTAGTAGAATATAGAGGAAGTTGTCTAAAGATTTCTAAGAAGTTAAATGAAATAAAACTGAAATCTCATTGACATACTCTTATGTCAGAGTTATTAAAACTGTCGTGTTTTGTAGCTAAGCTAAAACTTCAGGACTAAGTGAAATGCTGATTCACTAAAGCAGGTGAGTTTACCCGATGACTGCAGCATGGTTAAGAATTTGATCCTTTTAGGCTTCCTAGTATCCAGAGGCTTTTACAAATCATTATTTAAAGCCATGCATTGTGAAACCCTGTATTATATCTACTTCAAAATATACTAAGTTTTAATATGTTAAGCAATCTCATTTCCCACCACTACGATTATGACTTGAAATTGATCAGATTCTCTGGGAGCTGGTTAGAATATATATGGGTTACTCCACACGTAGGTAAAGGTAAAAAGCTACTTCACAGGTCAGAACCTGAAGTTTATAAGTCTGTTTTTCAGTGCTTCTATGTACCCCATAAGATTTAGAGTTTTATGACATAAAATTCCAAGTCAGTAACTACAGCAACAACCCCAGAAAAGGTTACATGCATAATGAAGATAATGTCATAATAAAAGTATAGAATAGACAAGATCTTTTCTTGGTGTGGCCTAGATAAAGCTTCTTGCCTAAATTCAGGCTGGCATATGAAATGCTGCTCTCCTTGGGAATCCACAGGGTGAAGCTCCTTCCAAGCAGCCTATTAACTTCAGTCTAGACAGAGACAAATCTGATGACTCATTAAAACCGATGACTATCTTAAGTAAGCATTTTCCACTGAAAATTTCATGTTGGTGGTCCAGACATCCAACAAAAGCTTGTAATTGGTCTTTTCACAGCACACTACCCCAGACATGATCTCTCCAGGGACGGGGGGCATCAATCCAGGGAGGAAAGGCATCCTGTGAAGGAAAGTGGGAACACGATAAACTTGATTCTGATTTTAATTTAGCTTTTTGGAAAGATGAGTGCAGCTTCTTAAGTTTCAACATGATCCCATTTATTTCTCTATTTCAATGGATCACATCACTTTATTCCTTTTTCCTGTCCCTTCTTTCCCTTCTTCTCCCATTAAGCATACACTTATAATTTGTCTCTAGTTGAAGGGATTCTGTCCTGTAAATATATAAAATAGATTATTTTTTTTTTCTGTCTTTTAAAATAAGGAAGTTGGATATCTAAGCTCTGATTACATACAACAAAGTCTATTCACAACGGTAGAAAAAGGTTTAAAAGTTAAGAGATATAAATCCTTTCAAAAATTCAGTAAGGTAAGTCACATCCCAGAAGTCTGAAGTAATCATTGCTTTTTCCCTGTAGAAACAACCATTGACCTGGATTATACAGTCTTCAATAAAAAGACTTCAGCTAACACATCTTGTACCCAGCCCCATGAGGCTGGTTGAGACCCACAAGAGCACATAAGCCCATTCCAATAAAATTGGGCAAACAGGCTGGAAAAAAACCAAGTTTGGAGGATTGTTTCACAGCTGGTTTATGTATGTGTTTTCTAGCACAGTGGAAGATGGCGAAATGAATGTCTTTCAGAAAGGAGCTCTCACAGGCGATAGGCTTTCAGAGACTCTTTCAGGGAACGTGAGAGTAGCACTCTCCAGCTCTAAGGAGATCTGTGGGAGTTTCCTCACCACTGGACTTGGGTTTCCTGCTTGCTCCTGAAAAGCAGTAATTATAATTAAAGAGATCAGACAGAGTCATTCTGTCTAGCTTTTTGTTTTAAATTTTATTGGAGGATCCTGGGGCAAAATTTTAAGTAAGCTCGTAAATATGGGGTATTCATCTTGTAATAACTACATGTAGCTCCACAAAACAGGATACCTAAATGAAGCAAAGAAGAAATTTAAACATCCCATGTCAACTAGGAAAAAAAAAAAAAGTTAAAAGATAATTTCAAGAAGAGGAAGATAATGAACAATACATTCACATTATAGTTCATGGTTAAGGGAGGATAGTGAAACATCACCAACATATCATTTTCAGCATAGCTGTTACAAATCCTGCTTAAAAGTTCATGATCTTAAAATCCAAAGTTCAAAAGGTGTCCCAAAGAGTTAAGAATCTATGGGTTTCATCTCCACATGACTTAGGAGGTATCTAAAGGAAAGGAAGAGCCTTATCAGTCAGGGGCATCCTATCTCTCATCTGGTCTGTTGTTGAAGTCTTGGATATAACTACAAGAACTGTTCAGAAAAAGAAGTTTTTTCTGCCCTTCTCACCTCCTCTTTCTTCAAACAGCTTTGTAGATCTTAAAATACTAATAAAAACCCAAGGAGCCAATTTTTCAAAAGTGACTTTCACCTCTTGACTTTGCTAAGTGAGAGTTCAATGAGATTCTTCTGAAGGCAAGTGAGTCCTGCTCTTACATGTGGATCAAGTGTACTATGGTGACCAGAGGCCTGTACTCAGGGATCACCTTCTAAGAGACACTTCATTCTGGGTCTTTCAACCACTGCAGAAAGCCAAACACCTATCTGGTTTAGTGTACCATAATCATAGTTGTTTCAACAAAAGAGCCACATCTTGCACTAGCTGACCAGTACAACAGTCTTTTCCTTAACTAGCTTTTGGGTTGTGTATAAATAAATCCTATTAATGCCTTTGATTCTATAAGAGCACTTGAGACCAGTATCTAATTAATTCTTCTTATTAATTAATTCTTCTGCACCATCACTTACATGGCAGATCACACAGTACAGCTGAAGTCAGTACTGTGGTTATTCAAACCCTGGACCTTTTCTATCCCTACAGTTGGCCACTTGACTCAGACCTCTGTTAGAAGCTGTGTCATTGAACAAAACACGTTGGCCAAATTCAGTGTTCAATCTTCCTTTAATCTGTAGTTTTAGCCAGTTACTGATTTTGTGATACTGTAAATGACTTTTAAATGTGAGAAGCTGATAGCTCAAAAAAAACCAAATCCAGATTAGTCTTAGTTTCCCATCTGCATAACAAGAAAGATATCATAATTATCTTACACACTTGCATTTTCAGGACACAGCTATTATTTCATGATTAAGCTCTGCAAAGTATCTGGAGCTCGATTTCTTAAATAGAAAGAGGAAGAAAATTTATGAAATTTTCCTCCACTCTGAAGAGTTTGTAAATTAATTAAAATTTTGGCATTAATGGAAGAGCAGTGTACTTAAAGTGCTTGAATGTAACCATCTTCTCCAGTTCTGATTCATTCTCTTCTACAGGTAGGTAGTGACTTGCATATAGTGGTAACACAACGTATTAGTCAAGTCAGAATTCTTTTCTCAAGGTCCTCAGCCTCTGCCACAGAGAAGTCAGCAATTGTTTATCTGGGAATCATGAGTTACCTCAGTTGCCTAAATGAATATTAATCACTCATAATTAGACTGTTTGCAGTCATCAGCATTCTGCATAATTTGAGGGTAATCACTACCCCTGCTTCTCCAAGTAACATTGGCACAAATATGCACATCCAAGTCATCCTTCTCTCTCTGCTTTTGAAGCATGTGTAACCTTTTTTCCCCATTCTGTTTTATAGTGGTTGCAATCAAATGTGTTGTTATTACTTTACAAATTGCAGAGCATTTACAATTATATATTATATACGTATAACTATTTGTACAATAATAATTTTCTATCTAAACATTTTATGTAATATGTATTATATATAATATATAAACCATTAACAAAATCCTAAACACTACATCCTTAAAACTACTTAATACCTACTTGATACTACATTATTAAAACTTTCCTAATCCTTTTCCATCTCACATTCTACTTTCATCTCCAATAGACCTGCAAGTACTTTTCTGTTTAAATGATAATTTTGTCTCAAAAGCAAACTCTAAAAAATAGAAACAAGGCATTAAAAAGATGGTAGCATTGAACAGTTAGTTGATGAACGGCCCATTGTTAGTTTAATCCTAATTTTTGTCTACTGATATCTCAAATATGCTCAGTATTTCAATGGAAGAGGAGAAACTGCCTCTCTTCCATTACAGCCACATCACTCTGCTTTGCACAAAGAATTGGCTGATCAATATACCTGTTAGTTACCACAACCAGACACCACTTCCTAAGTGAAATATTCCTTACTGGGTAATGAAATTTTAGAGCAACTCGCTAAAGCAGAAAATTTTAAGCTGGACCAATCAGTATTACTCCCCTCCCAAATGCATTAAAGTTCAACCTTAATGTATATAGAAGATTTAAAAGACTTGAAGATTTTTTATGCTGTATCAGGAATCTACAGCTAGTGCCACTTGGATACATTATTTACCATCTGCTGTTCCTGAAAAAGCTTTATTTAGCCTTTAATACCATATGAACTGTAATCCTTTACGGCAAATTCTGTTAAGGGAAGAGAAAGTTAACAACAGGAGACTTATAGGGAGGAGAGGTGAGTGACAAGAGGGGACTGACCAGGAAATTAGACCCTTACATTACTTTATCTGTGAAACTGGTACTTGGCCCTCTTGACTGATAAAAGAATTGAAGCCTGGAGCTTTCCAAAATCCGAAACATACAGGCTTGTACTAGATCTGAAAATTTAGCATCAAATCCATACTAATTCTTGAATTAGTTATTTACACCTAGACTTCTCTTTGACAATGAGGAAGTTATGTAGTCCCCCTTTACAGTTTCTGGTAAGGCGTCATTGAAGTCAGGAGAGGAATTTGGAGGGTAATATATTTGAATCTTATTTTTAAAAGTAGATCTGGGCTGCAAGAAAGCAATGTTTACAAATTCTCTTCACAGGTGATTTCTGAGAGTATTAAGAATTTTACAGTGAGAGCTGACAGGAACCAATGGAAGTCACTCAGTGAAAAAAGAATTTTAAAGGCTCCAGAATCTGATTTGGCAGGTCTGATTACATTAGTATTTCAACAGACTTCTCCAAAGATTGCAAAAAAAAAAAGTCATTATGAGAGACAACTATTGGATAGACAAAATATCGGGGTAGAACTATGCAGAAGTGAATTTTGTTTGAATTAGGGTTGCCAAATTTTGCTGGTATTTGCACCCTTGAGTGAACATAATATAATACTTACCCATTCTCAGGAGAGATGGAAGTGCTGATAGCTGCACTATCTGAGAATAATAATACAACAAAGCTCATAAATTGATTACATGTCACTGGTGTTACTACAAACCACACTTCAGCTGAGGCAGACAGTGGTGGTCCTAGTTCCTTACTTCTTATCTTTGTCTTCTAAAGGAGCACTGTGTGTTTTCGTTGTGGTTTTATTTTGTTGTTTCTTTGGATTTTGTTGTTGGTTTTTATTGGGTTGGTTGGTTTTCCCCCTTTCTCTTTATCTCAGAAAGATGATTCTTCCCATTCAAGTGCAAGTCACCTGGTCAGATCTTGTTCTCATTGTTCCCCCTTTCATCCAACAACTAGTAAAAAAGACACAAACTAGTTGCAAACTACTTTTTACCTGTAATAATACAGGGATCCAATTCAATTTTATTTGAGCTAGCAGTAGCAAGGACCTCATCCCTGTATTAAAAATAGAATTTGTCATATTGGACCAACTTTATCTTATGTGTGTAAATTTGTGCAGCTTCACTGATGCTAGGACCTTGATTCATTACACTGTCAGAGAGTATGGAGCAATACATCACATTAGAAACAAAATATACCATGGTGAGTATTTGCCCTCACGCAGAGACTGCCATCTGAGAATCTCAAGGTTAACCAACAATTTATGGCCTGTTAGTCCTGGGGACTGTCTTGAGATTCAGGATCAGTTTTGAAATATACTACAAATTTTCCTAGTAAAAAATGCAGAGGAAATAGATGGGGAAGTGTGCAAGCAAGAGAATTTACTGCCCTTTTATCACTAGCCAAGACAGTGTTTATGCCCTCAAAATTGGTGTAGTAGTCACTATGCAACCTTCTTAAATCCTATGAAATCTCCTGATCAATATGGATGATATAGTACCACCTTGTTAAAAAAATGAATGCAGAAAAATTATCCAGCACAAAGTCCCTTCTCTGCTGCTGAAGATGGTGGCATAAGCAAACTTCAGGGTCATTTAGCTCTTCCTTCAAATACCTTGTAGCAGCAACCATATAGTTTTCTGGGATTAGTCCATGTGATCAGTGTTCCCTGGTGCTTCCCTGGGAATTGTCCCAGAAAGTGCTCACTGATGCCTAATAATAGCCCATGTTAGAGACTGCTCTAGCAGCTAGTGATTTAGATAATCATAAATCAGCACTTGAGTCCAGGCCCTGATCCTGTTTTATGAGCTGGTATGGATACAGTCTGTGTAATCCAAGGCAAATCTCCACAGGTTTAATCCACAAAGAGACACAGCCACTTCAGTCACACCCAGATCCTTCCAAACCCAGTACACAACAGCAGTTCCTTGCCAGCAAAACTGCACAGCATGCAAACTTCCACTGATGTGCACTAACATTGTTATTTAAGTTGTGTATCAGGGCCAGTGTCTTAGTCCCAGAGCTCTTTTGGGTTACCCTCTGGCCTTATTAGAAAATACTTTTTGATGAGTTTCAGTATAGGTGGTGGGAGACTTGTTCTCAGATCTTACTCCTACATGCTCTGGAGATAAACCATGAACATTATCCCTATCACACAGTTGCTGACCTAAGACAGCTGAATAACTTGCCAAAGGGTGTCCAAATGGCATAGCAGAGACTGATTCATATCTGCTGAGGCCACAACATATTCTCAAGTGATGTTCCTCAGTTCTCAACAAACAAATGGGAAGAGGTTGGTGACAGGAGTTCTGTTTTGACTGCAAATCTTTTCAAAGATGGAAAATGCACAAATGCACAAAATTAAGTGTATGTTATGTTTTAAAAACCTGACCTTACGAACCACATGAAGAGGAGAAAGGAGATGAAGCAGTATAACCAGAGATTCGTAAAATTACCATCTTTTTTGACTGCTAAATAAAATATACATGGTCAGGTGTCTTTCTCTGGAAAGTCAATCCTTTTGCACATCTTAAGGTGCCAGTCTGAATGTGAGAATTTATCTATCTATCTATTTATTTATTTATTATGATTTCAAGGAAATTATTAAGTGGGATGGATGAGTTAAGTATTTTGTTGGTTTGACTCCTTTACTGATGTTCTAATGAAAGGCTGGAATAGTCCCCTGGTATTGTGGGTTTTGATGAGATAACTCGTGAACTTGATTGCTCATGATGGATGGCTTTGCTGTGGAGTTAACTGGTGAGAGTGCTTTGGGGGATGCAGTTAGTTCTTTTTCTTATTCTTTTTGAAATGATTACATATGAGTCAAAGCACTTGAAATTAAACGTTCATATGAGAGAGAAAAGAGCTGGGTGCTCAGATTTCAAAAGGAACTTTTATGTTGGTGGCCTTATCCTGTATTTTTTGGTTGCTAAATGTGATTAAAGATGCTTATCCTCATCCACCAACCTGAAAGCAAGTCTGTAAGTCACACAAAGTGTTGAACTATAGATCCTCTCTCACCAGCACCAGCTGCTGAGAACCTCTGCTGTGATCAGAATTACATACCCCACCTTGATTTACACCCTGTGACTTCACCTCTCCGTTATTACATTTTTCCCACATAAGATCAAGGACATTTTCTGTTTCATTTCCATTCATTAAATTCAGAGGATGTCTAATTCTGGGAATGACTAGCTAGGTTCCTCTTGAAATTTCTAGCAGTCAGATGTGCAGCCTTTTGTCTGCTTCTTCCCCCATCGTACCTCACAGCCTCACTCATTATCACAGACCATACCCCGGGACTAAGCTAACATTAGACTTTTCTGCACAAGGAGTGGGAAAATTCTCTTCCGTTTCCAAAGACCATGGCAGAGTCTCATAGGCCAAAATTGGCTCAAGGTTTTGTAATAAACAGGGTGGGATGATTTCAGAAGACAGAAACCAAGATTACTTTCTGGAAGTCAGTGCTATTGCTATAATACTCAGCAACATCAGAGAAATCTTTCCAGCTGGACATTTCTATCCCCACCATCTTGCATCCAGATTTGTGAGGTCCATTAAAAAAGTAAAATGAAATAAATAAATTTTAAAATGCCCTTAAAAACTTACTTATTTAGACCTCTGTAAAAAATGCCAATCAGACCATTTTGAAACAGCTGAGAGTTCAGAGCTTATATATATAAACCCCTATAATTATTTATTAATCACAGCAGATTCAGACTTTTTTCCTGTGGAGACTGTCTGTATCTGTCAGCAACATTTGACCTCTTAACCAGATTTCTTGTTCCTTCTAAATAGCTTAATTTCAAATATTTTGTGTTAAACTGCAAGGAGAAATACCAGACTACCAGACCCGGAAGGTGGCAGCAGCAGCTACACTTAACATCTTGAAACATCAACTGCTCATGATCACCTTGAGCACTTTCCTTCATTCCAGCATAGATTTCTGTGGCATTCTTGACTGTGATCACGTGGCCTCTTCCACGCCAAGAGCAGGTTAGTAACTTTTCCCCTCCCAGATTCTGGTTCCTTGTTTCAGCTTGCAGGATATTTTTCTCTTAAATATGTCATGCAACAAAAGTGTCCAGATAAGACCCATCATGATGACACCCACCTTGTCAAGACTGGACCTACACTGAAAACAGGTGGGAATAATTTGAGCCCCCTAACATTTCTGAAGTCATGCTGATCTCTTGATGTCTCAGATAAATCCCATCCCAGGTGGGAGGAACCACAAAAGGCATACATTGACCATGGGCAGTGTCACCACCTTCTACTCCTCACTTCTCCCTACAACATACCATTTAGGGCTTTCACTTCAAAGGTGTATCTGAAGAACAGCTTTAAAGTGTCCTTTCTGTCCCTGGCACACTAGATAAGTATCAGTAGAACTCAGATATTGAATAGCAGGGGCCAAGAAACACAACACTATGAGATGTCTAGAAGATGCCTAAAAGATGCCTATTTGGAGACCTGCTTGCTGTGCATAATTCATCTATTTGGGTTCTTACTGGTGTGAATCATTCATTTAAGCTTATCTTGTATTTGAATTTTCCTGAGTTGTCAATAAAACAAAACAAACAAACAATTCAAAACCCACTTCTCCATAGATTTTCATTATAATAATTAAGGAAAGATTATTCAAGATTGTTCAAGGAGTATCTATGAAGTTGGTAAGAATGTGACACTTCACACTTCAGCTGAGTTGATATTTGATTATAAGAGATATTATTTCTTTTTAACAATATTGGATTTTTAACTCAAGCTGACCTGCAACAAATTCTAAGCTTGTTGTTTCAAATTTTAAATAATCTTCCTGTTTATTATGTAGTTCAACCATGTTGAAAATATTTTGATCAAAAACTTCTTACTGGAAGAAAATTCAAGTTGATCAAAGTCTTCAAATCAACATTAATGATACAAATGATAAAAATGAAATGAAAGAATAAAGAATAAGAGGATGGTTTGAGGGTTAAAAAAACCCCTGAGCAAATTGTTATTTTCTACTTTTCAAAAGCAAAGGAAAAATACATTTTCCACAGAAAAGAAAACAAGATTTACTTATCTTTGGTTTTTACTTATAAGATTAAAAAGATATTACTTCTTTCCCCCCCCCCTCCCCCCCCATATTTTGTCCCATCTTCTTCACCAGCTGGAGGTGAATAGACTCATGGTTACTTCTAGTCATCTATTTGTGATGAATCAGGACAAAAGAAGAAAAAGAAGCAAGGCAAAACAACACAAACATTCCTCTAATACAAAGAAATAAAATTATAAAAAGAGTGGGAAACGGTGAATATTGTACTCTTGCTCATATTTGCTTCTGCTTTCTGAGCAGCCCTTGTGTGGGAGACTGGATGACAGTCTGAGCTGGAGCTGGCTGCTCCAAATGTACCAAATGTACCAGAACATAGAGGTCTCTCTGACCAGGAGGCACTTGTCATGCTTGACTAGGTCAGTGGAATAAAAACATACAAAGCTTTTCAGGCAAAATTTGTCTGGTCATTACACTAAGTAGCCTCAAATCACTGAGTAGAAGGTACAGAGTAGGGAAGATGCAGGTAGAGCTGCAAACAGTGGAGAGAGTGAAGAGCAGCATTTTCTGTGAAACTGTGAGAATACTATACTGGGGGCATTCAAGGTCAGGCTTGACGGGGCTCTGAGCCACCTCATCTGGTTAAAGAGGTCCCTGTTCACTGCAGGGGGGGTTGGACTAGGTGACTTTTAAAGGTCCCTTCCAACCCTACACATTCTGATTCTACGATTCTGTTATCACAGATGGCCGAGATGATGAATGTATATGTATGTGAAACCCCACCCAGCTTGGCATCACTTCTCCTCTCTTTCATAGCATCTGTAACTTGGATTTTCAAATTTTAAAACTGGTGTAACTTTTAGGCATTTTCCCAAAGCTGTCTTTTTGCCCATGTAAAGAAGTGGATAGTGGCAGAAAGATAGCAAGTCGAAAGGGAGCTGATCCTTCCATTGGCCATCACTCTGATGTCTTCACGAAGCATTACTTTCCTACAGAGGTCCCACCAGATGTCCATTTTGAAGAAGGACAGTCAGTTTCTGAAGTGGACATTTCCCCTGCTATGAGGTGTAAGTGGGAAGAGATGTTCAGCAACATCTGCGTAATATGACACAGGTATGGAAGCACTGCTCCTGGAGACACTGAGTCCTCCTGTGCCCCCTGACAGCATCTCCAGTATTTCCTCATATCACTAAGGGGTTTTGCTTCAGCTTTGCTTTTTTTTTTCTCTCTCTCACAGTTAGGCTACTAGCATACAAATGTTTGGACTGCTCTCAAGGGAATTTGTCTGAACATTTGACCTATTTTGTATTATGCATTTAATTTCTCTGAGAAGTTTCAGAAAGTAAGGCTGACAGACACATTCTACTGCTCAAACACTTATTTTCCTCTGAGAACCATTATAAAAAGGCCACTGCTAAGGCTACATGTGTAAAATGGTATAACCCTAAACTCAATAAAGAACTTCAGAGGATGCTTTAGAGGCATTTTCTGTAAGAAAAAAAACCTTGTAAAAAGAAGAGATTGTCTATCGAAGAGAACCTGCAACTTTACAAACATATTTCACCAACTGTACATCAATGAATATTGAAAGCTGAATCTTTGGGTAACATGAACTGGCAGAGCTCCAGTGAAACCAGCACACATGGGACAGCTGCTGACATACATGACTTATGGATCTGGCCCCAAATATTTAGACACAGACTGCAACTTCTGATAGTGTTAGTGCTTTTCATGCTCTTGTTTATTTACTCTGAGAACTTCATTATACTGGATGTAATCAATATATCCACTTTTATCCTCAAATATTTACCAAGAATCTTAGCATGTGGTTAATATTTTGCTTATTGCTTCTTTTTGATGATTAAGATATTCAGTAAATTAGCTTCTCAAAGTCACTAGAGAGAGTTACAATGGAAATCTGAACAAAAAAATACAGTAACCTGTTTGCTTATTGTCTACAAACAGGAAAAACTTATGAACTATCAAGTCAAAAAGTGTAAACAAAAATGTTTAGTTCACAGAGACAGCAAAATCAACTTAACCTGGAATTACCAGATAATTTTTCCTATTTTTAAGATTGTCTATGGGACAAGAAAACAAGTGTTTCTCCACTGACTGTATCACAATGCATTTATATTAACCACTTTTATGATTGGTATCTGTCATAATTATGCTTTTTTAGGGGAAATTTATTTCAGATCCTCACAGCTTTCCAGCATTTACTTTTGTAGTCTGACAAGTAAGTGGAAGATGAATCATAACAACCAGACTTTTGGATGTTTTTTTGTGTGTGTGAGTAACCTTTCCTGGTTATACCTGTCTTGTGGCACTGCAATAAGGAAAGGATTCCCTGCTTCATTATTTTGTTCTCTCTTCTGTATTTGAAATATCTTTGCTTGGGATGTAGCATCCTGGTTAATACTACTTTAAAAACTTGTAATTAGTCTTTTTCCAGGTTTTACTACCTACCTTTTTCACATGAGCATCTTGCAAAATATTTATCCCAAAGAGTAAATCTTTAAAAATTATTTGTCACAGACAATAGGGCAGGATGAAGTTTCAAGAGATCATTTGAGTTGTCTCCAATAATTTGCACAGAGATAGGATTAATTAGTTGTAAAAGTCCATAACAAACATTTCTCTGAGTTGTTCTTAGAAACACGAAGTTGCAGATCGAAGAAATTCTTCTGATATCCCATTCTAAAGCATTTTCTGCAGATCAAAACACTCCTTGCTGTGTAACGCAGGCTGCCTTTGCTGTTCATTATCCTGCACTCCTCTCTTTCTTCACACAGAACGTGAAGAATAGGTTCACTGACACACCACATATGTAGAGTCTTGTTATCCCACTCCTAAATTGTGGTGTTATAATCTGTGAGTTGTATCCTGCTTTTTTTCTCTTGTTTTTCTGGGTGTGTTTTTTTTTGCAACCCAGCAAGAGAAAAAAAACATACAAATATCATACTCAGCAAGACATCAAGAGCAGATCCATGTAGATAAAAGGAGAATGAAATTGAAAGTTTTATTCACTTAATAGTGCAATTTACACAATGTCTTGACTTCCTTGTTTTATTACTGCATATTTATTTTTTTTCTCCAGTTAATTTAATATTCATTTGTCCCGTGGATGAATTCTGGATTATTAAAATATTAATTGGATCAGAGGACATACTTCCTGAATAAAATAATATCTGGTTACTACATGCTGATGTATACCCAGGCTAAAATCCAAATGTTCAAGCATTATCAATCTACAGCATGTTTTAACAACACAGCCTAAAACTATTAATCATATTATGGGATTTAAGGGATTTATTTTTTTTATTGCTAATAAGCAATAGCAAATAATGAAGCAAACAATTTAGCAAGCAGAGGATCTCTCAGGCTACATCTTAATGTACCACTGGAGAGACTCATGAACTTCTGTTCAGAAAGATATGGGAAGTCTCAAAAGTAAAATCTCTTTAAAAAGGCATGTATGGGAGAAATCAGAACTTTCAAATCAGATTAATGATTAACACCTGAAACATTTATTTAGTTGGTTAAACTACAGATAAGGGAGATAAACTCTACTGCTATTGTAGTAAAGTTTGTGTGTCAGACTGTGGTTAGAAAGTACTGTACTGTATTTTTATTATTGTGGTAAAATTAATGCTCCATTCAGTTCTGTAATGCAATCAATTAAAAAAAAATATTTACTGGTGATACAATAAAAACATTTTGTTCCTGATCCAGTGTCATAATGCATGACCATGGGGAACCTGTGGAATTAAGCTTGATTATGTCAGAAAAAAAAAAATAAAATAAAAATATATTTATGCAATCAAAATAGGTTTCCATTGACCTCAAATCTCTGAATTAAGAACTGCAGAGAGTATTAAAAGAAGTATATTTGCTTTTTATAAGAGCCTATCTACTTGCTGTTATGAATCATAAGCCACAGCAGCATTTGTGTTATAACTGAAGATTGAACCAAGACCATCTAGAGCTCAAAGACTGAACCTGAAGGTCCAGTAAATGTGTTATGATGAAAGCTGAGAGAAGAACCTGTTACTGATAGGTAATTTTTCTCTTCAACCCTCCTTATTCTGAATAATATAAACAATCCTATTGCACTAGATGTATCATTTTAAAACTCCTCTTACTTTTGGGAGGATGGTGATGTTTCCCAGAGTGTTTGAGTGTGATGTTTGATATAACTGTAGAATACTTTTTAAAGGTGGACAAATTGAAAAAGAAATTTTCATCTTCAGTGAAGAAAGAATGATCTCCTGATTAAGGAATGATCTGTTTTTCAGGAAGTTTGAGTCAGTCAAAGAACCTTTCTATGTTTGCTTCAATAACTTACTAATAAAAGATGGCTTTATCTCAGAAAAGTTCAGTGAGGGTTTCACACTGTATAGACACAGACATGCACTTTCACACTGTATAGACATAGATATGCACCAATCTTGGCACACAGACCAGAAGAGAAGCCAGGAAGAATCTAGAACACGTTCACTTACTAAACTAATGGCCCAAAGAGGATGGAATAACTCCATCATGTCCCAAAGCAGTTGATCAACAGTGTGTTTTAAGGATCTTATTCAGGTCATGCCTGTATCTTGTACAGACAGATCTTGTTTTATAGGAAAATACATGTGTGACATGACTCTTATTTTCCCATGCCATTCCCTTGGAAAGAGTTTTATGCTACAAAGTCCAAAAGAATTAATATAAACTGAACAACTAATGAAGTAGGATTTCTTTGCTGTCTTCTCCAGAGTAGGATGTGAGGTTTTTATCTGATACTTTGTTTCCTTCTTCAGATTACTTGAATCAAAGGGTATTTCTTTTTTTGGTTGTTGTTCAATTCAGAACTAAGAACCAGATGGGAATTATAGGCATAATTGTCTAAATCTCATTCATTCTCTAGGGTATGAGGACCTGTAAGACTCGACCCATAAACTTTTATCTGGTCCACAACCTCCATAGCAAAGTCTTGTGCAGTTGAGCCTCTCCTTTTCTGGAAGAACACACCTCATCTCACCCTCCATCTTTTTTGCCTGTCTTTCCTAGTAAGTCTGTATTCATGTAGAATAACACTCAAGCAATAATAACCCCAGAGAGTCACCAGATCAGTAACAGAACAGATCTCGCATTCCTCCTGCTTGGTTTCTATGCTGCTTTCTCAAGGACAGCCTGAATACCTCCCCACCGTTGCACTGTCCTCCACAAGCTTTCTCCCTCTCCTCTCCATACCTAAACTTCTCTTTGGGCTTGGTCTCCACCTCAATAGAAAATTAAGCCTTCTCATTAGATTAGCAAACTACTAGCAAAAATGCTTTTGTCTGGCTTTGTCAGATTCATCCTGTTTTTCTCCAGTATTTCTTCACAGAGGGTCCAACAAACAAGAGCAAAAACTCTACCTGTGAAACTAGAGGCATCACCAGATACTGGGTTGGTGTTTCATTGTGGCTGGAGAAGGAGAAGAATGAGGATATGTTGCTTCTTAGATTCCTCAATCCTTGGGCTGATAGCTGGAATATGGACCGGGAGTCAGCAAAGTCTCTTCATGCATTGCAAAAGGAATCCCAGGAGGGTACAATGAACACCCCTAGATGAACCCATCATCCTGAAAATCAGGAAGTGTAAAACTGAGACAATTTTGTTGTGTGTTAATGTGTTTATTACATTAAGAATTCTTGGGGTCAAAACCATGATACACTTCATACTTCTTTACTAAACAGAAGCAGGATAGATACAGCTCAAATCTATTTTAATTGAACTATACATAGAGAGTCCCATTAATTCTATATAAAATGGGCTTAAAATTTCATTAATACTATACTTACTGTTCTATTTTAATGGGAACACAGGGAATCATGAAATAAGATGAAAAAAAATGCTCTTTTCAACAACCTTTTAATTGTTATTACTTCCTGTCTCAATTAAGATATTAATTACAGACTTAATATTGCAAGTTTTCTTTCATAATGTAATTAAATCTAGATGATTACTGTCTGAGAAAACTTAGATATAAAGTCATTAATTCCAAATTAGACATCAGAAAGCAATCTGTTACAATTTTATTAACTTTGCAGGCATCTAGCTATGTGAAAGCATTTTGCTGGCATTACAGAAACCATTTGGAAATGAATAAAAAGACAGCTAAACTGTGCTAAGTGACACTTTGGAAGTGGATTGGTTTGTAACTTGTAGCTGCCTTGAAATATCTCAGTTAAAGCTTAGTCATCTCTTTTAAGTACTTTCTTCTTAAAATATTTAAATGGACATAATTAAAACTTAATTGTTTGTGTGAGTTTTTCATCATAATTGGCAGAGAAATTAGATATGTGTCTTCATATTACTGTTTAATAGGTGTTCTTGCTATTAATTGGCATTTTAAAAAGAGTTGCAGTAATTATTCTTTTATATTTTGAAACTGAAAATTAGACCTTTGGGGAAAAAGGGTTTAATATAATTGCCCAGATTTTATGTAACAGTGATATTCCTGTACTGGAGCAAACCTATAGATTGTCATCTTCCCTGATGTTTGCAAGTACCAGATGTTGCAGAAGAAGGCATAAATCCTCCCATCCTTAGTCAACAGATGTGTAATCTCTCCCTATGAAGGTTTCATTATGATCCCAAAGGATTTGGTTTAAACCAGTCAGTACAGGGTTCATTTTTTAAAATTGGTTTTATAAGTTTCTGATGGTTTTAACTACTATATGTCTGAATATATCTTCTCTATACAAACACACAGCCTGTTAGAGCTTCTCTATTTCTGACTATTTCTTTAGTGAAGAGTTCTAACTATGACAGAATTCATTATAAATTGGTAAAATCCCAGTGTTGCAAAAATTCCAAAGAAAATTGTGTCAGAAAACACAAATGTGGATCTCAATTCCAGCTTTGCTACATGCTTTGTATGAGGAACAGGGACATTAGAAAGAAAGTAAAGGAATAAAATTTTACAGAAAAGTTCAGATCTGAGAATTTAAATAGAAGAAAATTGCCATCCCCCAGTATTCCTGAAACTAAAGAATAGCCTTGAAAAATAAGAAACACATGAGAAATACCAAGTCTTTGTGCTGAAGAAGTCACATGTGCTCCCCAAGAATCAGCAGCAAACAGCTAAAACTGACATGATTTGTGACAGTATTCTTTGTAAGTTGGCAGAACAATATATTTGAGCAGCTCTGTCCTAGGGACATCAGAGATTTTGCACTGCTGGGCTACCTCTTTGTCTGGCCAGCATAAATTCTCCATTCTTCTGAAGTCTGGCAATATGAGGAGCCAGCTGCAGACCTGGGTGCCTGGAAGTTCTGAACAGTTCACAAGCAAGAGCTTCCTCAAAGCAATAGTCTCTGTGTGCCCTGGTTCCTGAACAGCTTTTCAGAAAGGCTGGTTGCAACCCTCTCTGCATCACAAAAACTGGCATAAATCTGACTACTCTTTTATGAAATACAAACATATTTTAACTGAAAATTCTCAACAAACTTCATTCTCTGAAGACATTAAATTCAAGGTATTATTCCTAAGGACAGGACATTGCTACCTCTCAGGGTGCACAGATTAAGCATACAAAGTCTCCACTGAATTCCCAGCTTTTCTCTGCTTCCTCCTATTTTTCCTAGGCAATGCTGTGAGCCTTGAAAAGGTGTCCCCACTGTTTCATGAGGCTGTCTGCAATGTGAGCAATGTGACAATGGAAGATAAATTCATATGCACTGGCATATTCAGTACATATAGAACACATGTACAATGGCAGGAGAGAGTCAGACTTTCAGTCTTCAGTAGGAAGCATCTGGAATAGATCCAAAATCTCATAGCACAGTGTAGCACAGTGTAGCACAGGAAGAGGACAACGTACATCTATAGAAGAACAACAAAACTGAAAAATAACCCCCATGACGTGATCAGAGGCTTGAAAAATGTCTTGGATATACCAAGTGGGGAACACTGAACAGAGGTATAAATAGAAACTCACTCACTGTCTGTTTCCTGAGTCCAGAATCCATTCTCTGTTATAGATTTAAAAACATATATTTTAAAACAACTAAGAGGGGATTAAAGTGATTTAAGCTTCTTCCTCATAGGGAAAATTCCCTAATTGCTGCCCTTGCATTGGTAGTGAGATAAGTCCACCAGAAAATCTCAGCCTAATGGATAGAGAACTTGTCTAGGAAAAGAGATTTCAGATTTCACTTCCTGACTTATTTGCAAACTTTATGCTGGACTAAAAAAAAAAGGAATGAACCCCTCAGAGCAGGCAGCATAAATCCATCTCCTGCCTAATCAACCTGACCACCTAGGTGCAGAGGAAGGTTATAGAAGTCTAAATATCTTTTCCATCCCTGTGTCCTCTAAATGGTAGAGGCTGCTTAGGAAAAGATTATAAAAAACAGAGAAAACACTGATAGGCAGAAGAGAGTGTTAAGCTTCTCCTTATTCTCCTTCTGATCCTATGAGCCCTCCTTTCCCTCCTACACACTGACCCAGGGCTAACAAAAGGTATAATTCTGTTGGAATAACCAAGGACACATTTTCTTTGAGACAAACATGAATATGCATGCCATGATAGATACATAATCTTCAATGCCATCTTCAGTCTATCCATCCACCCCAGTTCAAGGCGTAATGAATGCTATATTTAGTCTCCAACTTCCCAGTATAGCATGTAGAGCAGCAGCAAAGAGGGAGAAGAAAAATGGGTTGTACTGAAATTGCAAAGGGATGTATTACATAGTAATTCATGAACCTGCTGCAGCTAATGCTGTTATCACAAATCTACTGCTATTTAGGGTGCTATGGAATGCACAGAAACAATCAATTCCGTTTTACATATGTAAATTAAACATATAAAACTGCACAATCATCCTTATTAGGCCATGAAATGTTATGACTCAAATATGACAAATAAGTTATTCATAGGTAACAGTGGCCATCCATTTTATACTATTCCCTGCAGACCACAAGTACCTTTAGATACTGATGAATTTCCTGACTCTGGTAGAATAAGCCAAATAGACTTTAATTTTTTTTTTTTTTTTCTTTTTCTTTTTCTGGTGTGTTTGCAGCTTTTTTTTTCCAATCTTTGGATATTCCATGACATATCTGACCTTTAGAATAATTCATTTAATTTGAAGGTTGCACTGTGTTTATCATACTATGTATGAAGCACTTAACATTTAAGATAAATTTGTACTTCTGATGCCTGGCAGGGAAAAAATAATAATAATAAAAAAATCTCCAGCTGTGTTTGACACTGTTATTTTTTATTTCTAAATATGGCAAGTCTAGATGATATAGGAAGAATGGCAGCTTGCAGCTGTACTGCTCTCAGCAGTGTCTCCAACAGGTGTGTACAGAAGTGCCTGTATTCGAGTCAGTTGATGCCGTTCAACATTCTTACCTCATATGGGACTCATCTCTTTCTGGATCTTCACAGAATCATAGAATTACTGAGGCTAGAAAAGACCTCTGAAATCTTCAAGTCCAGTCTATGACCAGCACCACCACATTAGCCAGACCATGGCACTAAGTGCCACATCCAGCCTTTCCTTGAACACATCCAGGGATGGTGCCTCCACCACTTCCCTGGGCAGTCCATTCCACTGTCTGATCACCCTTTCCATGAGGAAATGCTTCCTAATATTCAACCTAAACCTCCCCTGGAGCAGCTTCAGGCCAGGCCCTCTCATCCTGTCACTAGTTGGTAACTAGTAGATTTGGTAAACTATGAACTTTACCTCTAAAGCTGCTTTTTGGATCCAAACAGTACTGAGAAACATGATGAAAATATGGTCTACTGCAAAGACCTACTGTCTAAGTTTAAAATGTTAATTCAGCCTGAATTCAGGTGTATGAAGGAATACAAAATGGCAATGAAATGTGAGTTAGCATGATAATGGATAATCATAGAATCAGAGAATGGTTTGGTTTGGAAGGGACTTTAAAGATCCAATCCCTCTGCATCCAGCTTGGCTTTGAACACTTCCAGGGATGGGGCTTCCACAACTTCTCTGGGCAATCTGTTCCAGTGTCTCAACATCCAATAATATCAGCACATTTTGCAAAGATCTAAAATAATTCTTTCACTCTTTTCCAACAATCTACAAATGAGTTTATTCCAGAAGTGAGCTGTAACCTTTAACATCATGATATCTCCCACAATTACAACACCAATTTCACAAGCTTTACAGCTCACAACATCATTAAAACATTAATCTGGTTTTGAGGTTTTGTCTGAGATTTTCTTTTCCAGATTTAATCCTAAAACACATTCTGCTCATGAGAATGCCAGAAGACGTTGGTGGAAAATAGATGTCTACCACCCCAAGGCTTCTCAGTCATGAACCCTCATGGAGTCCAACCATTCTGGAATAACATTATGGGGATAACTCTGATGCTCTTCTACTTCCTAGTTACTAACTGGGTTTGAAATGAGAAATTATACTTCTTCATGGTCCTCTGGAGTTTCCTGATTCCAGAAAGTGAAGAGTATTCTCAACAGAATTAGATTTGGGGTTTTTTTCAGACCCTATGCCCTTTTTACTACACATCACAACGTTTTTTGTCTGGAAAATTTACACAATTATGTATGTTAAGTCCTTGTCTGTAGACACTCAGACTGCCCGCAAGGTCTGCAAAAGTGGGGAGAAACCCAGGAAAGTGGGAACCTTTGAGGCTGTTTTTCTTGCAGTGAATTTGAAGGATTAGGGCTATATCTATAGGTGAGAATATTCAGGTTAGGTTTTTTTTACCTTAATGAGTTGGATATGATTGACTACAACTGGGAAAGCACCTTTGAAACCTACTAAGAATCTTTCCCTATATAGTACATTCCAGGACTAAGCACATACCTTATACATTTATCAGGTCACTCCAAGGAAATATGTTTTCCCATTTAAACAAATGCAAAGTTTTTCAATACTAGTAGTTGAGAAGTCAGCTTTAATCCATAGAAGCTTGACAATTTTGACACTACAGTATTGTTGGCAATTCCTGTGCTATTGGAGAAAAACAACTTATTTAGAAAAAAAAAAATAAAAAAAAATAAAAAAATAACAAGTTTTCCATAGCTTTGTAATTGAAGTAAATATAATTTTAGCTGGAAGACCAAGTAGCTAAGTCGATGTTACAAGGTGAAACATTGTATTGTCATAATGAAGAGTTTTCATACTTCATGTCAATATCCAAATATAAGCTTGGAAGTTTGACTCATCATAAATTGAAGTATATTTCCTTGAGGGATTCATTAATAGCACTCTCACTTGAACATCTCTGCCTGTCTAAACCTAGTGGCTTGTTATGATTTTGAACATCACACATTTATTTTTTCAAGTTTTTCATGTGTAAAGAAAACCAGCCCTGTTTCCTCAGGCATATTTTTCTACTTCTACAAAGGTAGATGGATCTTGATAATATAATTTAATATTCTTTCAAGTCTAATGTAACATAAACTCCAAGTCTAAAACTGTAAGTCCAAAGAGTGGAACAGAAAATAAAATCAGAAACCGTGAAAAGCAAACTCATAGTTTGAACAAAAAGAAAAAAAAGAGGAAACTGATTTTAAGCATGCTCATAATTTCACCATCAGTCCAACATAAATATTGAACTGAACCTTTTTTTAAGCAAGAGTAAACAAACATTGTATGTACTTTAAACAAGCTCTGTAAAATAGCCAAGTAACAGTAACTCTCTCTAAAAGGAGGCAAAATCAAAGTTCTGGCTGTGTTCTGGAGAACAGAGATTTATGAGGCCATGTTATCAACTACCCTAACCAAAATCAGAAGATACAAGAAGGAATCTAATTGAGATTAGCTCATCTTGTAAACCAATGTCAGTATCACTGGGGCTTTCCAGAGAATGTGTACTGAAGGTCACTGTCTCCTGGAGAACCAAGTGGAAGGCAAAATGTAGGTTAAGAAAGTAACCAATTAAACTGCCAACATCAAGGAGTAGTTAGTTATTCACTCTCAGAGCAATAAACATTTGAGACAGCTGACTTCATGCTTTTCTCTTTACAAGTACATTGAGTGTTAACTCACAAAATCAGAAACACCTACTCCAGGGAGAACTACATATTGCTCTTGATGATGGCTGAGTTCTCCATGGCCTTAATCAATCTTCTGACTCTTTTGTTTTCTTATCTAGGTTTCTAAATCACATTTTCAGCAAACTAAAGGCCCACTCAGCCAAAGACAGCAAAACTCTCACAACTTGGTGTCCCAGCACCTAGAGTCTAAGCAAACTAAGTGAATGTCTAATCATTAAACACATTTTGGTCCATAGCCACAAAACATACTATGTTAAAAGTTAAATTTTCTACCCCTAAACTTCCATTTATCCACTCCCTGAAATATTATTTTTGGAAATTTCTAGAGCGTGAATATTCATGATTAAGAAAGTGAAAAAGCACAAGTAAAAATGTGCACAGCATTTAGAAGAGCAATTTGGAATTAAATTGACATGACATGAACAATAATTATTTTCAGTGCTATTATTGTATTAATCAGTAATTAAGCATATTTTTATAAGAGTGTATGTAATAATCCAGAAGAAAAACTACCTAAGAATTATAAATAATAACAATTTGCAGCCCAGACATTACCAAGAGTGTTCTGAGCTGCATCTATTTTTATGCCTCATTTTCATAAAGGAATTGTGCTGCAGTTTCCATTCTGTCCAATTAAACATTTATGTATGGAATTTTTACTACATAATGCTCAAAACTGTATATATATTAAATCAGAAATTAAAATCTCTCTACTGAATTTATGAGGCTGGTCTGAATAAAATGGCATTTGCTTATTAAGTCCTTTGGGTTCTCTTTTGGTTGTACCTGGTGGGTTCCCCTCTGGCTGGATCCTAAGTTGCAGGATCTTAAACATGTCCAGCCCAGTTCTTCACTTCTGGGTCCTCTGTCAGGGATGAATCCTATCTACTTATTGGCTACTCCAGTCTTTAAAAACATTTCAAGATGATTTGGGGAAAACCCTGCCTGAATGATTGCCTGAGCTGTTTTACCACCACGGTGAGAGAAGCAACCAAGAGAAGAGGCAAAGAATCTTCTCTCCCACACCATTTCTTCCAGAACAAAGGAGTAGTTATTAAGACCTAGAAGCACAGATATCTCTATTTCTTTTAATTGTCTCACTAGGAGGACAATGATACCTGATACCTACCCCTTCAGTGCTTCTCCACTTGGGAAGGGGATAAAGTGAGTACAGTGTTATCTATTGATAAAACCATAGCAAACAATGGGTCTGGAGGGGAATAAGGTGAGCAGATGTTTCCAAGAGTTACATCCCAAATATGTCAGTCCAGGAGAACAGAATAATAAAGAACAGGCAGGGAGACCTGAAACTGAGGGAATTCTGCATAAGTGCAATAGCTTTATTTTGTTATTTGTTTAGCTTTGCTTAAAGTAAAGATTTTACTGCAGTACTATTGACTAGAAACAACATAAGAAGATAAGTTTAGGAAAGGAAAGCAACCACTTCTCTATTCTTGGAGAAATCCATCACAGAATAGATTAAGACGTCCTGGTGTGGGGACCTCCATAAGACATTTGGAGCTGATTATTTTAAGAGAGGCAAAAGAATTGAGACCGAAGTCCATCTGGAGGAAAACCTCCATGAGAGTCTCAAAATAATAAGGAATAATGTTACAGGAATTCACAGACAGTTTAGGAATTATTTAATCTATTTTATTCAGCAAATAAACTTCTAAAATACGTATGTGCATATTTACTTGGGCTTGTGTTTAATCTTCATAAACAATTCAGCTGAGGATACTTCCCCGTTTTGTTGGTTGCAGATTTACTGATTGGGAAAAGGGAGCTGTGCTCCTATCAGGACTGAATCTCACCTTGTGCAGTGGCCTTCAGAGTGTTATCACAATTTGGAGTCCTTGCTGGGTGACAAGGAAAAGTGGAAAAAAATCATCTCCTCCTAAAAAAAGAGCTAAGGAAACTCCATCTTTCACAGGGATAAAGGCAGTGTTCTTCTGCTTCAGTCTCTCATACTCCAACATGTTATAAATGAACTAATTTGTAACCTAATCTAAAGTGCTACTCCATTTATGCTACTTTGTCTCTCTGAATACATTACAGCAAGTGTTCCTTATCAGATTAAATCTTGCCTCTCAATCAAAAAACAGATGCAGTGGTTCGTGTAAGGTGAAGAGCATCTGGATGTAAACAGAGCACATTAGGTTCATAAACTATCTCTGTAATTCCACTGACATCAGTGCATCTTTAATTCATAATCATACTAAGACTCGTGGTGTCTTTTTGCCTTCCTTTTAAAAAAAGTTGTCAGATGTATTACTGGATGTATTGGATATACTGGATGTATTACTGCAAAAATAATAATTATGACCCCTCACTCAAGTTTGTTTGTTTTTGGTTGTTTTTTTTGTTTGTTTGTTTTGTTTTTTTTTTTTTTCTCCAGAGCCTTTTGCTGATAGGCTGCAATCAGTTATGAATCCCATTAGTGGTGATTGTGTTTGTGAGCAGAAACTTCAAATGTCATTATAGCAGCCAGCGAGGACATTTACATGTTAAAGCAAGTTATATATTATAACAAAAGCAGCATAAATTGGAATTGATTTCATTAGAGAAATTTAACACCAGAGAAATAATGGCACTGATTTTTCTTCAGGGACACTATTGCATTACAGTGTTGCTTCACTAAATTAAAAATGTTATCAAGTTGGCAGTAAATTCTGGAACGCATTCCTGTGCAAACTATAAAGTCTATTTAATGGCTGGGAGCTCATACATAACAATGGAAACACAGAAGACAAAATGTGTTGATTTTTTTTTTTTTTAAAACCTACTTTAATTCAGGAAACTTTGAGAGCAGGGTGTTATATATGAAAGAAAAAAAAAAATAAAAAAAAAAATAAAAAAAAAGATAAATACATTTTGTGAATAGTTCAATGATCCAGCAGCATTGCTGCTGCTGCATTTATTTTTTACTGTTACTGGAATTGTTTATTGATTTAAATATATAAACAACTAGAACATTCAGGTACTGAGCTATAAATATTTGTAGTTATATCAAATAAGATGTTTCACTCAAATGTTTAAATTGTTCTTTTCTATTTCTTTAAAAAACAAAACAAAACAAAACAACCCACATAAGAACAGTCTGACAACTGCTTAGACCATTCTGGAACTCAAAACCCTCAGTGCTGGTGTGGAGAGAAATAGTTATTGACACAAAATTTTAGTTGAAAGTGAAAATCTATATGACAAGTTTCTATTCTCCTTCATTTATTTACCTGCAGTACTATGGCCAGCTCTGGAGCCCTGGACAAAAGAGGAACATGGAGCTGTTGGAAGGAGTCCAGAGAAGGGCCACAGAAATGATGAGAGGGCTGGTGCAGCTCTGCTATGAAGACAGGCTGAGGGAGCTGAGGTTGTTCCAACCCCATACATTCTATGATTCTATGATTCACTGGATGAGCAGCACAGGGAAATGAGGTTCCTGCCAACTACTATTGCATGGATATATCTTTACATGAGTATCAGGAACATACAGTGGAGTGTCTCTTTCTTATAAAATTCTTCCTTAGAAAGTGAAATGTAGATATTAATATATGAAAAAAATAATAATAAATGGCATTACATTTATGATGGAATCCATCCTACTGAAAGTGACAATTTTCCTCTTTGTTGACAAGCTTCAGAGACACCTCTAGTTTCTAGGCATCCCAGTCAAGGCCAATAAATTTGATTTAGACATCTACACAGGAGGTATCTAACCAGAATTAAGATATGCCCAGATGATCAGTTTGACTTTCAGCTGCCATCCAAAAAGGCTAGAGGTCTCCTCTAAGTCCTGCATTCTATATGTTAGGGACATATCTCAAAAACCCTGGGTCATCTCAGACACTAATAGACACCTATGACTAGTCCCCTGAATTGCTGAATATATGACATGAAACAATCTTGCATTCCATCACCTTATTCTCTTTTTCTATTTAGTATTATGTATTCATGAGGTTACCTGGCACATTCTATTCTAGAATTCTTCTTTCAAATATTTACAGTCCTATTCATCCTTAGCCACTGGAGCTAAAATTTCCTATTTCAGGCTTTCTATGGAAAGAATCTGCAAAAAGGACACAGACCAAAATAGGAGAGATATCACTTTACCCTTGTTTTATAACTGTCTTTTGAGAAACTCTGTCAATGGCATAACTTTGAATGTGACATGGGGGGTCTTGCCAAACCAAAGACATTTTGGCCAAATTAGAGACTGCTGGGGAAGAGAAAAACAAATTAAAAAGAAAAAAGAAAAAAAAAAAAAATCACATATTTTTACAAAAGAGACTGTCTACCCTGCAGTTGTGGGTTCAAAGTTATCCTGTCTAGAAGATGTGACTAATTCCAGGTCTCACAGTTCAGATGAAGTACATTTTTTCTTCTATTCCCACTTGGCAGTAGGGGAAGAGGAAGGAGGAGGCTGCAATTTAGTGTTACTTTTAAGGGGTGTGAGAATAAGGAAAATGGGCTGCTGAGAGGTTGGGATGATATATTGTGGAGTTCAGGAAACTGGTGAGACCTCAGGTTCAGAAAATGTGGTTTTATTTTATATATATTTTATATATATATATATGTGTGTGTTTTTTTGTGTTTTGTTTTTTTTTTTTTTTCCAAAGCAGCTGCCCCAGGAGCTGTGGAACTTATGAAACCTGGTTTTCTTTTAATGTCTATATCTGCATACCATCCACCAGCTCAACTCCATCCCCTTGTCACACTCTCCAAATCCCCAAGGCCCCCAACACAAGAAGGACATGGAGCTCCTGGACTGAGACCAGAGAAGGGCCACAAAGGTGATCCAAGGGCTGGAGCAGCTCTCCTACAGGGACAAGCTGGGAGAGTTGGGGATATTTAGCTCAGAGAAGAGAAGGTTCTGGGCAGACCTTATAGTTGGATAGGGACTTTTTGGACATGGAGTGATAGGGTGAAGGGTGATGGATTAAAACAGGAAGAGGGGAGGTTTAGGTTAAAATTCAGAAAGAAATTCTTTAGTGTGAGGGCAGTGAGACACTGGCCCAGGTTGCCCATGGAAGTGACATACATATTTCTTCCAAGAGTAAGTTAAAATACATAAATTCAGTATTATAATGTTAGGATACTTGGAGTTGCTATGACTTTGTCTAACTCCAATGCTGATTTTAAAAAAAACAAAACAAAACACAGTTATTTCTGAATACTTGACTTTCTAAATTGGCTTTTTGTTTGTTTGTTTGTTAAAATCCTTATGTCTTATGAATAGTATGGTTATATAAAAGCACACTGGACAGAGGAAGCACCATTTTCTTATGTGGGAGATTCATCCTCTCAGAATAGAACACAGTAAAGCAGAATTATTTGCAGAAAGGATTTGGTGATATCAAGGTGGCTAATCCTAGAATTTGCTGCCATGAAACACAATGAATACTAAGCATGCACTTATCTCCAAACACGTAATAATCCCAGAGGAGCCTTTGTTGTTCTTTGATTGTTTGCTTTTTTTTCTGGATTAAAGTCATAATTATGAGCATTTTACAGCCCTGAGCTCTGCATTCTTGTATCTTTTGGTGGTGGGGTGGAAGAGGAGAAACAATGATTAGATACTCCGGTCAGGGTAATTAGAATAAATCTCCAAAAATAGTTTATTTCATGTTGCATTCCCTAGTGCTCCTACAGCTAATAAAACAAGCAATAGGGGAAAAAAAATAAAAATAAAAATTAAAGTATTAAAATAAAATAAAATAATAAATAAAGAATAAAATAAAGAATGAAGAACCCAGAACACCCAGCAGCAAACTTTAGAGGGCACTGCTTGAAACAGAAGCAAAAGGGTTCCTGGGCAGCCAAGCTGCTGTTATATCCAAGTTTTCCTATGACTTCTATATAAAGCCTCCTTTCAGATTACTCAATAAATTAAGGAAACCAGGCTGGTTTTGTAACCTCTGCCATGCTGTGAGGACAAAAGTTAACAAATATGTAGGAAACACATTGAGAGATTCAGCTTCTTGTTCCCTTACATCTATACCAACTTGCAAAATTTATACCAATTTGCAAAATTCAGTGATCATGTCAAGTAAACAACCAACTGTTCTTTTCTCCATGTGAATATATAAAAATGGAAAGGGAAAATTACCCTGGGAAATAGCCTCTTCTCTAACCATTCATCACTATGTCAAGCATGTCTTCATGCAATGAAAGTAATCCCTTAGAGTTGAACTGGGATGTTAATGACAATGGTGTAGGATTTATGGTCAGGTATTGACAGGAAGAGCTAGAAATATCCAAAGCCACAGCTGATTGATGAGACATCATTCCCCAGCAACTGCAAATGCAATTTAGATAAACTTGTAGGAATTATGCTACATAACAGTACTTTGAAACAGTGATTTTCAAAGGTAGTATGATAAATGTATTGCTTTAATGAGATAGAAAAATGTAATGGAAATATGATAAATATATAATAGAAATTGCATAATGGTAGAAGGATAGAAGGTTCAATATTTGCCATATAAAACATTATGAGTTAAGTACATTCCTTGTCCTGCTTATGGTCATGTGTGAATGATGACTGGTGGCAGCACTCCTGGTGTGACTTGGGTTGCCTGGTGTCTCAAGGCAGAATCTTTAGGCATGTGGCACCCTTGGTCACCTCTCCCTGACTCTATGAGGAGTCTCTATGAGCCCAAGTCTCAGGGAGGACAGTGCACCCTCTCTTAGGTGGTCCTCTCCTGCACTCACGGAAAAGCTCTGCAGGCTCATGAAAGCTTTGTGTCACCTCTGTCTAAAGCTTAATGGTTAAGATTAAGCTGCATAGTCAAAAGACAAAAAGGGACTGCCTTTTCTGTGGGTGATTTATTTCAGTCAAAGTGCTGTTGTATTTAAAATGGGGTTAATTGCTCCCTGTAGTTGTAACTTTCTTCTTCAGATATAGAGAACCCTAGATGACTGGTTAGACTCTTACATTTTACAGGGCTACAATCAGGTAAAAGGGATACAATTCTCAATTAAGACCTCCTTTTACAGAAAATAAATAAATAAATAAATTGGAAATACAGTGATCTTTTGTGTTTTCATGTGTTATGAGCTTAAGTGCATTAAAGTCATGCAAGAACCTGTTTGACACAGGCTGTTTGGAGGAAATTAGTCTTTGGTGTAGAAAAGTATCATTTCTATTTCTGACAAAATTTGCTAGTGTAAGCAAATTTATGTCAGGAATGAACTAACACTAAACACATTCAAAAAATGCCCAAACCCACTATAGCAAACAGTCTAGGAAAACTGACATCCTACAGATTGAATTTGTAGTCAGCTCTAAGGTGCTGAAAAATTACTTTAAAGCCAGTGTGAAAAGTTTAGTAAATTAGTAAAATCCTGTAGGTGCTCCTCCTTGTAAATAGAACACATTCCCTTGGATAAATATCAGGAAAGAAAGGAAGAGAATACAGAAAGTGAGTATGGAAATGCAGAAAAAGAAGATATGGAGGATGCAGGAAGAAACTTGCGATGGCAGATGTGCAGTCTCTGAGGAAGGATCATTTTGAGCTGTGTCAGCTGCAAGTGCAAATCTCCTTTGGGTCAAAAGAAAGTTTTCAGTCAGGTGTCAAGGTCTCTGAGAAAATATTAAATATTTTATCTGCAATATATTTAGCTAGTCAGAGCATCTTAACTGAATTTCAGCAATTAGACTGTCAGAATTTAGGCACATGAGCTGTGCATGGTGTGGAAAGGCTAAAGGTGTCTTCTTCTGCATTTTAGCACTCTGTTTGAGTTAGAGCACACACTGAAATTATCTTTAAAATTATTTACTTTCCAATATCCAAGGTAATAATTATTTTTTCAGCTTTTATTCCCCATGGCACTGGTACAAGTTCATCACTCTACTTTTCCTTACAATCATTTTATATAAAGACTGAGTGCTCTGAGCTAAAACTCAGTTAAAACCTCTGCAGGTATTTCTCAAGTCCTTTAGAGGATTCACTTCATCTAAGATTAGCTTCTAAAAAGAAGTTTAGTTGATAGCACTCATTTAATGTCCATCAAAAGTCATTGATTTGTCATCATTTGTCTTCAATTTGTTCCATCTGAGACTAGGCAGGAACATCCAGGGAACAGGACTGGTGACTTCTAGAGATATTCCTTTCCTTCCACTGAAGGAAATGGTACAACATTTCTCTGATATGTTCACAACAACCTATTGAGAATTCCAATATTCAGACATTCTGCATTCAACAGTTCCTCCAGTTTCAAATATCTGCATAAGAGCAGATAAAAGCAATTGGCTTTGACTGTCTTACATGTTAGAATATGTAAGATATTACAGAAAATTTTTTAAAACCCAGCTCAAAAATAATTTTTAACCCAAAAATGAAACCATTGCTTCCAAAATACCAAACATGTATGTTTCATATGGATTGAAAATCCTCTCTCCTTTCTGCCTCCTAGGTTTTCTTTTAAGAACATTTTTTTCAGGAAAAAAGAAAGAACTTTTCCAGTGTTTTCATGAAACCAGAATTTTTCAAAATACTACTTCACAAATCTTTACCAACCACTTACCCTTCCCTGTACAGGATCTTCCACTCATGAACTGTCATAAAGTCATTCTAGTTCCTCAGGATTTCTATTTTATGTATACATAACAGCTAAGCAAATAAAAAAAAAATTTACAGGTTTCTGCTATTTATCTTATTTATCTGTGCCTTATCTGAAAGCCATTTAGATTAAAAAACACAGCTGACCTTTGCATATGAATCATTTCAGTGTTACTTTCTTTTCTTTTGGGTTGCGTATGTGCTTGTTTTAGTTTAATTTAGAAAAGACAGGGCCCCTTTGGTATGGGCACATTCTGTTTTATAATTCTTGCAGAATTTATACAACAAAATACAGTGGATATTTGGGGAGAGCCTCCTGGTTATCTTTTGCAATTTAACTTGAAGCAGGAAGAAGTAAGACTAATCACAGAGATGAGGGTTTTAGTCTGCTCTTTGATTGACAGTATCTTTTCTTCTAAAGCTGGGAAATAAAATTAAGAGCAGAGAGCTTTGATCTTACTTTATTATAGACCTTATAGATGTCAACAGGTCCTTATCTTGTAGGACTGCATCTCACAATTTGGAAGATCGGCAATTCATATTTGCTTCCAAACCTTTTTTATTCTTTTCCTTTTATCCTCCCCTTTTCTCATGTGTGCTTCTGTATTTGTCTATGATGCTTGATTTCCCTACTATCCTCCCCTTTTCTCATGTGTGCTTCTGTATTTGTCTATGATGCTTGATTTCTCTACAGATCAGATAGGAGCAGAAAACAGAGCTCTTGCTTCTGCTTTGCTGCAGGTGTCTGTCAAAGCATTACATGGAATTCACAAGCAGGATGCCACTCTTTGTGCTGTGGGAATGCAAATAATTTTGGAGTTTGGGGCATGTGGCTTTTGGTTTTTAAAACGACACCAATGGAATGGAATGTCATTCTCCTCTATAAAAAACATATGAATTACAGCAAAAACTACCTTTTCCACATTATAAAAAGTGCAGTTAAAGAGAGTTATAGCAGACAGAAAGGTTTTCAAATCCAATGTCTCAATTTCCTTACTTCCCAGTGTCCCTGAAGAACACATCCATTGCCAACAAATACATCCTACCCTTGTTTTGAGGATCAGACTTTTGGAACATTTTCTCTAACACATCCTACAGGACCCAATTTAGCATCCAGCTCAGCTAACAAGGAGATAAAACATCTTCTATTTGCTATCTTGTTACAAGGCCCTAGAACCCATCCCCAAGATTCCCTGATATCTGCTGCTTTATGGAAGAGAGCACAGCTCATGGGTAGTGTCAGGCTGTGAAAGATGTAGGGCTTGTTCCAGCAAGGCATTGAAGTCAGTGTCTCATGGAAAATTATAGGTTCAGATAGAGAATTAATGAGATGAAATACAGTAGTGCATAGTAAAAATGCACATATTTGTTAAAGTCTTGTAGAGGTGCTTACTTGACTGGAAGCAACAGAAAAGATCTTAGGTACAAAGTGATCACAGGATGCCTGAAGTCTTCAATGTAATGAAATTTGAAGTAATCTCCAACTAAGAGAACCTCACCAGTAATAGGAAAGCACTAACACTGTTCATGCAAGGCTTTGGTAAGATCTTGATAGGAATACTATATACAGTTCCAGTTACCTGCTTTCAAAAATGTTAAATGTAAGTGGAAAATGGGAAATGAGCAAGCTGGGTAACCACAAGTTGCAAAGACTGTATTCTGATTTATTCTTGTAATATAAAGCTGGAGAAGGAATCATTACAGCAGAAAAATAGTGTGGAAGACTCCATGTCAAAGAATCACAGAATCATCATGGTTGGAAAGGACCTCTTAGATCCCTGAGTCCAACCATCAGCACAAAACAAGACAACAAAACAAAAAAAACCCAAACACACCCCACCATAAAACAGCCTCAAAAAATCCCACCACCTCCCTGGGCAGGCTGTGCCAGTGCCTGACAACTCTTTTAGTATATAAATCCTTCCTAATATTCAATCTAAACCTCCCCAGGTGCAACTTCAGGCCATTTGCTAAACAGAGTTTGGGTGAGATTAGAAGGGATCTCAAATACCCTTCTAACAGGGATGGTGAGACCTGGAAAAAAAAAAACAACAAACCACAAACCCCCCCCCCAAAAAAAAAACCAAACACAAAAGCTCAGTATGGTTTTAATTCTACAAATTAAACAAGAAGCTTGAACCACTGATCATTTCTTCTGTCTGAGTGTTGTAAGGCAATATCTTCTAAAGGAAAATTCAAAGCTTATTTCAAGCAGGAAAAAGAAAATGTGCTTCAATTGAGTTTTGTGCTCTGGTTTCATTGCTTCAATAGCTACTAAAGGCAGAATTTGTGAATGGACTTGTGCACTAACTATGTGTGCACGTGCACATGCATGACCTGTGCTGGATGGGCAACATCTTTCTTTTCCAACTAGTAGTCTGGAAAGGATGTGGCCAGTAGCTGTAATAGCTGTATAGGAAATAATCATGCTACCAAATCCAGTTTCACCTTTCAGAAAGGCCAGTACAGTGGTGTGGTATTTCATTTGAAAACAGATATTGCATAGATTTGGAATGGAGAATGGAAAAGATTCTGGTTTATTCAGAAATCTTTGAAAAGCAATAATAATAAAATAGAGCTCATGTCTGAGATGTTTCATTTCTTGTTCAGCATCAGACAACTATGAAGCTGTGAAACATTGAGCAGCAAAACCCTCTTCATAGGTGATATTTGATGCAGTTTTCTTTATAAATTTGATTTAAAATACTATACTTTCCAAAGAAAATAATCCTTCTGTAAGGACAGAGATTGCAGTTGAGTTTCCAAATGAATGTTAGCAGAGGTATGGCAATGATTTGGGCAAATCTTTGCACCATCTGAACTCACAAAACGAGAACATCTGAATTATTTTCACAAATTATATTCCTTTGCATGCCCATGTCATGTGCAAGCAACCACAAATACTTAATTCTGCTTCTAGCTGGTGTTGGAATACATGCAAATATATAGTTTTATATATATATGCACACACACACACACTCACATATACACACACAGAGTTATAAGGCATGTTACCTCTTAGGGACATGACCTCTAGAGAGTAATTATTTTTAAAGAGTTAAAAGTCTGTAAAAAAAAAAAAACTTAATAGATTCCTGGATTTCCCTCAAGACTTTTTTTTCTGGACAATACATTTTTAGTATATTGAAAATGGGCAAAAACTTTTGCCTGATTTGTCTGAGTTATGCAGGTGTTTTGTAGTTAGCCAGCTGTGCATGCCATGAATGCAATGCCACAGTTTTGATACACTGGTAATTGCTTCTTTGATTGAAAATCAAGAATTAGGCACTGGAAATGCCTCATGTCTTAGAAGTAGAGAACTATGATTTTTTATTATTTATTTTAGGACTTTTCCACAGCTATGATTAGGCCACTGAGAAACATAGACAGCCAAGAATTAACTATATTCCATTACCTACAGGTCTCCATTAAGCATTATCCATATCTACAGGGAAAAGAAGCAGATTTTCTTTAAGGCAGAAAAAAGCCCTTCTGAGCATAATTAACCTCATCAAATTGAATTTTTATCTATTTACTTCCAGAGGATTTGCCCTGTGTGTATTTACTGGCTTGTGTTCCTTTATTCTACATTGTTTTGTTTTAAAATAATATTGTTCACTTCAACTTTGTTACAAATTACAGCCCTTCAGGGGGATTAGTCAGGAGTCTTATGCAATAAAACTATAAAGAATTGAAGGTAATATCAGTCAGTGATTAATCATGTCTAGCTCCCCAAACCAGTTTTCTTCTTTTATCCACATCTCACGTGCAGCTTCCAGCCTCCTGAGACAGAGCTGAGTTTATCTGTGGACTGCCAATAACAGCATTCACTGTGGAGGTGAAGAGAAGATAAGCCAAGACTTTGTATTAAACTGCTGCTGGCAAAAAAAGAAATGCCCTGAAGGACTTGAATTGGCAAGTTAACTCTAAGCTGTTCTCTTCAGAAGGACAAAAGAAGACCTTAAGTTCTCCACCAAGGAAAAATAAGAAACCACTGCATTTGGAAAAGAGAACGTTGTTTCAAAATTTGAAACAGAGAAATATTTTAGGTTGCTGTCTTGTTCTTTTTACATCAACTTCAGGGGTTTTTGCCCACACCATTTACTCAGCAAATTTCAAAGAAGCTCTAAGGTTGTATTCAGGGCCCTCTAAACCTTGGTTTTGGGATTCAAAATGACCTGGTGTCTATATATCTTGCAGTTTGGCACATTCTCTTGAATCTAATGTAAACAATTCTGGATTATCTCCAATTCTGAAAGACATGCTCTAGGGAACTAAATTACTGATTTTTAAATTCTCACAACCTGAGCCTACATCCCAGTGTTGACAGCACAACATATCAGATCTGCCATGGAAACACTCTATCTGCAGGATTTAAGGATTTAACTGATTTCTTCTCAGGCAGCATGGTGAACCAGAGGGTAAGAGTACACACCAACTCCACAGTTATAGCAGATACATGAACACCCTTTGTGGTGGTGTAGCTAACATCCACTGTGATCTCCTTAACAGGACAGTTGGTTTTATGGAACTGATGTATCAACAGAGCGTAGGCATCTGGGTTGATCAGGTTCCCAGTGTCTGGAAATTACTCAACAGGAGTGGATACTTGTAAAGTTACCAACTTGTTGCTGCAGAGATAAACTCAGTTATCACACAGGATCAGGAATGGGACCATGTACCTCTAAAACAGCAATTCACAGATAAATACACCCCATCTCAAGGATCACACACCTCTACTACCACATAACTGCTCTTTGCCCTTTACAGCCATGGGCAGATACTGGGTTTATAACAGTCAGCTTATAATAATAATCATGAACAACTCAGGGTTTCAGCAGAATGGTGAATGTTTAGCAGGGTTCACTTGAGAGCCCACATGAAGGTGTCAGAATACCAACACAGGTATCCATCATGGGCTGGTGCCTGTCCCACTTGTTTCTTACTGTAAGATCACTGTGAGGTGACTTCTAAGTTTAGTGCTGTTAATAAGGGCTAGACTGGACTAGGCTGTTGTTATGCAGAATCACATGGGTCATAGAGTTAATGTTTCTTTTATGACACTAGCACATGAAAGACTGCATAGATCTTTGCAAAGGGCCATGGGAACCCCTGTGTTGCTGAGGCTGTGACAATTGTTAGGTACCATGGGTACAACGTGGCACACTGAAGGACATTCAGGGCCTGAAATGTGGGCATAAATGGGAGGATATGCTATGAGTCAGCATTATACAGCACAGAGAGTATCTCCTCCTCTTCCTGCCTGGAGCAGGAAT
>NW_009952895.1:761673-796228 GCF_000747805.2 Chaetura pelagica | reverse complement strand
GGAATGGTGTTCAGTGAGTAGGACAGCTGAGCAGTGCACTGTGCTCCGTCATTATCTTGATTAAACAACTAGGATTTGCTCTAAAGCTCTCTGAGGTTTAAAATATTTCAGTTACCTGGTGGAAGAAGAGAGTCTTCATGACTACTCAAGAGATTGTAATAATTAGTAGACTTGTCTTCTACAGCAAACCATTGACTATGTCTATTCCCTTCCAAGACAGCAGTCTGACAAAGGCTGCAAAATGCTATTTTTTTGTCCCAGCTCCCTGAGCCTGGCAGGACACTGTGTTGGCAAGTGTGATCAAGGCTGGTTTCCACATGGTCTGAAAGAGGCAAACACATTGCACCTGAGCACTTAAATAGAAATCTGGTACCTATGCAGGAGGCAGGTCTAGAAATTATTTTATTTCAGGTTTACTCTGCTGCAGAATGTAGGCAGCTTTTGTTTATAGGTTGTTGTGGGTTTTTTTAATTTACAGAGTTTTGTTACAATACCATTCTTGTTCCTTTTCTGCTCTCCTTGTTGTGGAACTGAAGAAACTAATTAAAATATTGAGGAATAACTGTTACTCATTTATAAAATGGGCATGTTCTGTCATTTCTACCACATGTATGTACAGAGATTACTTGCTTGTTTTACAAGCATTATGTAGCATACAATCTCTTTGTTCCAGAAGTTAAGGCCTCAGATACAGACATTTTGGTTTGGACTGAAAATTGGCAAGCACTGCTTCCATCAGAAGCATAATTCTTTTGGCAAATTGCCCTTTCATACTTCAACAAGTGTCCCTTCTTGAACACAGCTTTTTACTCTCTGCTTTTTTTTCTTCCTTATTAGAAATCCCTTTTTGCATCTGTTTTAATACACTTGAACATATACTTTGTCCTTCATAGAAAGTAAAGCGAGGCTCTTAATTTATTCTTGCTTAATGTATAGTGAAAATGGTTCTCCTTGGTTTCAATCATTCTAAATCTCTACAATATGTTTTCTTTCCATCTCTGATTGAAATACATGTAGGTAGAAAACCAGCATTTAAATAGTATACATTCATATTCTAGTCCCTCTGTATATCTGAATATAAATAAATAAATAAATAACCTTTAATAAGAGCAAAAATGTGTGCGTCATTGCTGGGCTGTATGTAAGACGGTCTTTATTAACAGAAGACCACAGATAGGAGTCCAAGAAGTCCATGGGGAGTAAGTAAATTTAGGACTGTTTAGATTCTGTGTTGCACAAGGTGAACATATGGCATTTTTGAGAACACTCTGATGTTTCTTGAACCAAGAAGACTCTGTATTAGAGACATTCTGCACTACACAAAATAGAGTGATATTGGTCCTTTCCAGCAGAAAACACTAGCATTTTGGTTTAACAGCTGTTTAACATGAGTATCCAAGCAGCCAGAGGTTTTAGAAAGAGCATATGCCCCTTTACTTTGCAAGAAAAGAGTTTAAAGTCATTCCAGGAGAGGATCAAGAATCCTTCATGGGGTAAGGCACCTTCCCATGACCCATAAGGCAAATGACAGGCTGCAGCCCAAGCTCTGCTGTTTCTATAGATTAGAGCTGTGTATAAGTTACACCCCAAAACCCCAGAGCTGGAGACAATTCGAGACACCTCTTTACTAATGTCCAGTTTAGTTTCATTCTAGAGAAAGTCTAAGCTGGTACCTTGTAACTATGGCTCATGCACAGTAGGGGCCACCTGCACATACTGGGAAATATTTAACAACTTAGAGCTGGCTGTGTCTTTTTGGAGATCCATGTTTTAGCTCCTGCAAGCAGCTCCTCTTATTCTCAGCAATAACAGATCTTTCTCTCCCCACCAGGATGTCGGGAGGGTAAATTAAAACAGGATTCTGGGGCACACAGAAATTATGGTGATGTGGTCCATGAAACACAGGATAGAGGGATACAAACCAGGATATTTCCTTTAACACAGAAACCAATCCCTTAGTAGCCTTTACCTCACTTATGGCACTGCATCACAGAAGCATCCATAAACTGGGGAACAAAAACAGACATCAAGAAAGCCAGTAAAGTAAATAATGATGTGGCTTTTTTCTCTGCCAGCAAACACTTTCTTGGTCAGATTCCAAAGAGAATTATAATTGCTCTGAATTACCCAGATTTTAAAGAGTGAAGGGAAAAATTAATCTAATGTAGAGTCATCTAAAAGTTAGATGTATAAATCTGAGCTATTTAGCCTATGTTTCCTTTATAACCACTGGAAAAAAAAAGATAAAGAAACCCCAGAGGGATATTAATCCAATCTATGTAAAAAATCTGCATTAATGTGTGATGGACTATTTACTGGAGGAACTTAATTCCTGGCTTAGACTCCTATATTCAATTTTTAAACAACAATAATATAGATGAACTCTGTCTTGGGCTCCAGCTTTATGTGGAATTCTCTACAGTATTTTTTCCCCATAATTTTGCTTCCCAAGTGTATTTACAAAACAGAATGGACACATCACTCTCTTGGCCTATGAATACTGCTTAACTTGTCAAAGGATGCTATTTGCATTTTACACAAGACTAGCTGATAAAATTTGACAATCTTGCATTGGGTGTGAAATTATTCATAAAACTCCAGATTTGACTGCTTCTCAATGACATTTTGAATCTAATCACCTTTACATGTTTATTAGCTTCCTCAGCTGGTTACTTGAATCAAAGGATAGAAATAATTGCAGAACTGAAGACCCAACACTTACGTGAGGCTTGGTCAAATATCACTCTCTTAGTGTCAGAACAGCAAACCACAGTTAAAAGTAAGGAAACATGAGAAGAAAATCAGACCCAGGGCTTTTCAAGTGGACCTGAATTTGGTGTGAATATTTAAAAATATTTCTTTAAATTAAAAAAAAAATAAATTAATCAGCATTCATACATCACCCATTAAAGCTGATGTTTTGGGGCTTTTTAAACTATTTATTTAATTATCCATTCTCATTCCTTTTGTTGCAGGCTGTAAATTTCTCAGCTATAGTTTTCATCCCACATATATGTACTGAGATATCTTAGGAATTGGGGGTAAGACCAGTACAGTAAAACCTGCTCAGGGACACACATATATGTCTACATCTATCATCTATACTCTAAAGGGCCATCAGTCTTGGACGTACTAGTCAGTGCCTGAACTCCTTGTTACACATTTATTCTGAGCACATATGAACTAGAAGTCAATAGGAGTATCTTTAGGAAAAGAAAAGAAAAGAAAAGAAAAGAAAAGAAAAGAAAAGAAAAGAAAAGAAAAGAAAAGAAAAGAAAAGAAAAGAAAAGAAAAGACTACAGCTGAAATCACTTGCAGAATCTGAAGTTTGGTGTTATTTAATTGAAGAATCATACTCCAGCACTAAATTATTCAGGTAATTAAAGAAATCAATCTGCATTGAACATTACTTAATTATAGTTGCTGAAAAGTAGTTTTACAAATGTCTGGAAGCTTTTGCAGATTAATTGAGTAGAAAATTAATAACTTGTAAACTGCTTTTTTAATGCTATTTTTTTCCTTGTATTTCAAACCATTGTCTTGTCAGCATTCAGACAGCTCACAGACCAGGATTTGGACAACTACTGTGGTATGAGAAAATATTACAAATACATAAAACATCCAGAAGACTGAGTTACAGATATATAATTTGCTTGAGGTCATGAAGGACTAAAGAAGTCCATTGAAGTTATATCAGAAATCAAACATTCCCTGATCTGAGAGCTCAATTGTCCTTTATTCCTCTCTAAGAACAATAAGTATAAAATGAAACATCTATACTCAAAATAATTCCAGTGTAAGCAAGATACCCAAAATACAGACAGGCTTAGCCAGGTTGTACCTGTTCCATCTACTATTGTTGCTCCTGCTACTTTGAGGGGAGAGAAAAGATAGAGAACAGAGAAAAGTTAGCACAAAGCAATAGCAGCTGAGCCCAAAGGAGTCTGAGTTGGAATAGGTAAGGGAAGTGACACAGATGCAAGATATAATCCATACATCAACTTGATAAAGTAAGGTATGCACAGATCAGAGAGAAACTGCTTAGTCTGCCTGCTTTCCTGCTTTGGATCTTTAGGATTTCTGGTTCTTCAATATGCATAGGTCTACTTTCCAGAAATTACTTACCTGTGTCCTGAATCATGGCTACTCTTTGTAACAGAGATGATGATCTGAGGGCTGGAGCACCTCTCCTATGAAGACAGGCTGAGAGAGTTGGGGTTCTTCAGTCTGGAGAAGGGAAGGCTTCAGGGAGACCTCATTAGCAAACTCCCAGTGCCTGAAGGGGCTACAGGAAAGCATGGAGACATCAGAGTTTAGGCAGTGCAGGTGGTTTAAACATTTAGGGGGGGTGGAAAGAAGAAGAAAAAAAAAGTAAATGGGTCAGAATGAAAACAACTATCAAGTTAAGGAAATCAGTTGGGTATTTTTTTGTTTGAGTTTTGTTTTTTTTAAGCTTTCTGAATTGGCAAATTGTGAAGTTGAGATTTGGTACAGAGATCAGAAAAGAAAGTAAACAAATCTAACAGAACTGCCAGGACTGTTAATGCCAGGACTCTTACTCCAAACGCCTCTGCAGCATTTGGCAACAATCAATTCCATTTGTGAAATGGGAGAGAGAAAAAAAATGAATCTAAATAGGCTGAGCTATTCAGCAATTACCAGCTGAAAGGAGGCAGACGAGGTCATACCAAATTAGAGATCAAAACTCAATGCTCCTGATCTTCTGACCACCTTTGATTTGCTGTGTTGGAACCAATTTTCCCTTGCCTTTACTTAAGACAGAATCAGACCCATTCATTTCAGTGGCATCTGAGATTTCTTTCTTGGAACACCAGTTCCTAGCGTGAAGACCAATGGTAATGATGAAAGCAGCCTGGCTACAATTTAGAAAACAGTTTTTTTGCAAGGAGAATGGAAAGCTACAGATCTGAATCATCTCAATTAATAGGCACTTTGGAATGAAGTTGAAAAAGAGGTTAGCCAAGATCTTTGCTGTTAGAAAAGTTTGTGATTGAATATGGCCAGCTGTGTATGTACGTGAGCCTTTATGAGGTGGTCTGAAGCCAGGGGTTGATTTGCTGCAAATTTAAATACTAAGAAAGCAGATTTAGGATGAACATAATATTTTGCAGCTTTCCTGCTTACATAAGCCAAAATAATAAAAAAAATCCCACCCACACAAAAAACCCCAATAAATCTGCTCTAGGTCATTAATGAAGTAATAGAACATTTATTCCTGGAAAGACAGGAGGTGGGAGCAAGGAGGAGGAGCAGAAATGAAGCTGCTAAGGAACATTTGTTGTATGAAAAATTGACTGCCTTGTAGACAATACTAAAGTATGTAACTGTAGCATATCACATACAGAACATTCTATGCCACATCTACAAGATCAGTGTTTCTCTGGGTCCGGTAAATATAATAACTAACCCCAGTTTTTAGATATTTTATCCCTTGGGCATGATAAAACAAACTACTCCTCATTAGCTTCTTTAGGCAAGTCTATCTGGAGTGCCCTGACAAAGCTAGATCCTGGGCCAGACATACATTTGTGGTTGCAGCTGAATTAGTCTTTTGAATTCCCTTCTCAGCACCCGCAGCTCAGTCTGGTGGCCTTTACTTCAAATTGGAGTCTGGCAGCTTTCCAAAGACTAATAGAAAGTTCACTGAAACAACTTTATCAGCTTTTGGCTGCGTATTTAAATGATGTCCAGGACTCATTCAAAATAGGAAGACTGTTACAAAGAAGGAATTCAAGAGTTCAGGCTGCCCAGGGAAGTGGTGGAGTCACCATCCCTGGAAGTATTTAAAAGAAATGTAGATATAGTGTATAGGTACAAGCACTGAATAGGTAAATCAGGTTATGGTAGGGGGATTTAGGTTATGGTTTGACTTGATGATCTTCCAGGTCTCTTCCAACCAGGATGATTCTATGATTCTGTGATTCTAACATGTTTAGTCTGGTGAAAGGCAGTTAAGAGGGTACTAAATCACAGTTTACAAGTACATACAAGGAATGCAAGGTGCTAGGCATTGCATTTTCATATAGAAAATACATTAAGAGCTTCTTTTGACAACTTATTTTCAATTTGACATTTGACTGTGATGAAATGCAAAATTTATGTCTACCCAAGCAGTCAGAAAGGGCAGATGGACTGTTGGACTAGATGATCTTTAAGGTCTGTTCCAATGTTAATGATTTTATGAAAGCAGCAATACTCACTATTATAATTTTTAAAGCTTTTCAGATCTACACGACATAAAGCCTGTAAGTAAGCATTTGGATAAATAAATTAGATAGCAGCAGATAGTGAAAACAGAATGCAACTATTCTCACTTTTTTACTATTTAGTACATCTTATCATTCAACCGAAATAGAAAGAAAACAGCTTAACTCAAAATAGTTCACTTTCAGTTTCAGGCCATTGGCACCTTGTTGAGAAGCAGAATTTGGTGCATGAAGTTTAATGGATTTGAAAAACATCTGTTGTATCTATTTACTAATTAAAGTCTGTTTTCACACACCTTAAATAAGTAAACAAACAAACCATGGAAAATTGTGTAGAGGGCAGATTCTTTAAAGACACAGTTCAGTATTTCAGAAACTCTGTGACACCAACATCTAACTCAACTTTACCTGTGGTGAAAGAGCTGAAGGTTTTGCAAATAACTAAGTAGCTGGTGTCCTAAGCTGATACCTAAAATACCTGTTCAAACATCAAACTAATATTCAGAGTGGTACATTCCTCAAACCTCCTGAGCTTCTATCATTTGTTGTAATCTGTGCTGCAGGATGGATCTGTAGCATTGTTTAATAGCTGCCAAGGGAACTTTCTTCCACAAATGTGGCTGCCTTTGAACCTGTTCATGCGTCCGACCTTCAGAAAATCCTGAGGCATTCAATTCCACTGTGTAATCAATATGCTGGATTTAAAAAGTCCTTAATTTTGTTAGTTTCAGACCAGCTGATTTGTTTTTCTGTTTCTTAGAATAATGTAAGAACTTTCTCCTGAGTATCCTTTATTCTCTTTCACCATGCAGTTCATGAATTTGCACACCTATATCATACTCCTCCTCATGTTGCTCATTGGAAAAGTCCTAAACAACTTGCTGTTTCTTCATACAGAAGGCCCTACATGGCTTAGGCTTAGGGGAGACCTTATTACCATGTTCCAGTACTTTAAGGTGGCTCCCAAGAAGATGGAGACTCCCTATTTACAAGGAATCACATGGAAAAGACAAGGGGTCATGGGCACAAGTTGCTCCTGGGGACATTCCAATTGGACACAAGAGGTGCACTTTTCACCATGAGAACAGTCCACCATTGGAATAGTCTCCCAGGGAAGTGGCAGATTCCACCACATTGGACAGTTTATGTCTCAGCTTAACAGGGGACTGAGCCGCCTCATATCAACTATAGTAGTACCTAGAAGGGTTAAACCAGATGATCCTGGAGGTCTCTTCCAACCTGGCATTTTATGATTTTATGATTCTATGACTTTGCTCTTACCTGCCTCTCTCTTTCATTTTTTCTTTTTTTTTTTTTTCATTCACAGTGTTGTGGGTTTTTTTGTTTAGGTTTTTGTTTTGTTTTGTTTTGGTGGGTTTTTTTTTTCACTTTGGCTTCATGTTTTTTCTGCTTTATTATCTACTGTTTTCAACAACAATGTTCTATTTGACTTTTTGGCAGCTTTTTATTGCTGACAGGAATTTCTGAAGAGACCAGAAACAGATCTTAGATCCCTTTTCAGACTGGCAAAAAGTAATTTAGAAGTTGACTCTTTATATGTACAGAGAGAATCTCTCATGTATTTTTTTTGTGTTTAACATGAATTCTCTTCCATCTGCTATTGTGTCTCCTGGTCACTCAGCATAATGAAAAACTTCTGCAACTTTTCTCAATGTATTTCAATTTGGAATGTCCTGAATCATTCTCTGTCATCTGCAAATTTTGTCACTTCACTACTTGTTCCCTTTTGGATCCTTTTTTGTGGATCACTTATGAATTTTTCAAACCACACAAGTCTTGCACAGATTTCTTTAGTAACAACTGTGAAAACTGGGTGGTTTTTATTCTGAAATCCTGGAACAATTATTATTTTTCTCTTTTATTCCTGACACCTTCTTTATTTTTTTTACAACCCTCCAGTAAAAAATGTGGTTTTTATTGAAACTCCAATTGTACTGTAGAAATCACAACAGCTTTTGTTTTTTTGTTAGTTTTGTTTGCTTGTTTATTCAGGGGGGATTGGTGGGGGGTTTTTTTGTTGTTGTTGGTTTTGGGTTTTTTTGAATATTGATTGAATGCTGATGGAGATGTGGGAAATAACTGATTTCTACAAAATATTTTTAACTGTCTTCCACTCTAACTGCTCTTTTTCTGGCAGTTTACCCTATTGGTAATTCAACCTAATGTAAAGGTCAGACCTATAGATCCATAGTCTCGCTAATATTTTTTAGTGTCACCATTCTCTAATGGGCCTTTCTGGGATGTTCTTTTTGATCTTTTATTAATATTCAAAGACTTAATGCAAGAACAACCCCTATGGCATGGTCTTGCTTGTTGTACAAGGGGAAAAAAAAAAAAAAGTGGTGTTTGGGTTTTTTTCTACTTCCCTGGATTCCATGATGCACTCTCTTTTGCTTCTTCCCTTAATTACCCTCTCATAACCCATTTGCTGATTACAATTACCACCTTGTTTCATGGCTCAGTATCCCTCCTCCACCTGGTATCATTGCCCCCTTGCTGGTTCACACTCTGGTGTTACATCTGTAACCAATGGCTCTGAAAAAGAAATGTGTGCTAGAGTTTCTTCCACCCCCGAAGAGATAAGCTAATAATGATAAGCTTATCACTAAGTGGCAGGAGCAGAGGCTGAGGTGGAGTTGAAAGAGAATCAAAGGGAGCAAGGAAACACAGTGGGAAATGTTACTTCCACAGCAGCTGCCCTCAGGCTTTGAGCCTTTCTGGTCTGGTCCTTCTGCTTGTCCCACTCTTTTAGAAAATCAAACAAATTGAATACATCATTCATGTAGTTAGTTTTTCTCTTTACGATGCTATGCTTTCTTCAACAACATAAAAATGGGAAGTGGTGTAGATTTGATTTTGCTTTTCAGTTTCCTTTCTTCTTTGTTGTTATACAAGTCATATATGTCACAACTTTCTGCCATTTTCCAGCTCTGGTGTCCAAAGACCTTTCAAAAAGAATTGCACAGGAAAGGACATTGGTCTATATCTTTCCCAATAAATGTTTTATTTAATTATTCCTGCCTGTTTTTTTCCTGGTATAGATGGATGGAATTCCCTTCCAGCAAGACATCTGCATTTCCCTGTCTCTTCTTTTATGTGCATAAATGCCCTATAACAGTCTCCTTGGGATGGGTAAAATGGAAACTATATGTCCTGATATTGTTCCCAGCTGGTGGAAGCCCCACAAAGTTCAGTAAAAAAAAAAAAATACAACTGAAAATTTAAGAATTATGTGGTTGGATAACGAGGTTTGAACCAGTGTTTTGAAAATGGAAAAGAAAGTGAAAAAAAGGAAAATCCAGTCCTCTCTAATAAGCTCACAGGATAACCCTGTTCATCTCTTTTCTAACTTATACAGAAGAGTCATTCTAAGAAACACCTACTTTTATTTGATTGCATAGATTCAGTTTTACTCTTTTCAAAATGTAATCATCAGTCTTTCATTTATTATAGTGTATTGCCTTCTTTCATTTGATAACCATCAGATTTTTTAATATTAGGAAAACATTCTTATGCTGACTAATATCATATTCCTCCAGGGAAGAAAGTAAATTCACTTCTTGTTCTGAATAGTCAGGCCAGCATAAAAAGTGATCAGTATCCATCTTGAATTGTAAAGAATAGCAAACCTTCTGGTTTAGTTAGGAAATCAGTTGTCCTTCAGCAGCTGAAAATTCTATTGTGTATTCTGCTAAACAAGTTCACTTCAAGATTACTTCCTGACCTCTTAAAAGATTTTAGTTTTTTGTTTTCTGTTTATTTCTCTGAGCTGAGATAATATGGATTAAATCATCCAGAGAGATTAAGGCTCCCTGTGGACATCATGACTATGGAAATGTAACAGCTGTCACCTGGCTGCAACATGAGACAATCTCACTACTGCTAAGCAGAAAGGCTAACACTTCAGTTCTGTCTCCTCTTCTTTTAAACAAATTAATTAATCTTGTTCTTTCTGTCAACCTGTCGATCTTTATAGTGCTTGTCAGGACTCAATTATCTACAAAACTTCCATCTTTCTCTCAAGCTTGGTGAAATTAGTCAACAGATCCAGATGTTAGTACCTAAGTACTGGCCAACACACTCATGTCAGCAAAACTGCTTTAAGGAAGGAAGCTAAACACAGTAAAAATCTGCTAGCAATAGATTAATGGCAATCAATTTAGACACCAAAATGGGAAGCTGTGACAAGTTGTCTTGCTGAAGCTGATCCAGTTTTAATGAAAGAATTAAAGATTCATCAGGCTACAAGGAAGGAGCACAAAGACTCATGACTCTGTCTAATGGTTAAGGCACACGCCTGACTGAGGAAGGATTTGAGTTGTAATTGCTTGAAATGCATCAGTGCTTAGAAGATAAGTGGTGAGAAATGTTCTCACCATATACTTTTAATATCTGATTTGTTGCAGCATTCACCTTTGATGTGTGGTTTGTCCCTAAAGGTGAGGAGAAAACTAAATACGAAATTTCTTGAGCCCTCAGCAATGTTTTCCTCTTGTAACCACTGTTGATGAAACAGAGCTTGGTTGTGTTCAGTGTCCTGTGTGTTGGGCATCCTCCAGGGCTACCTCCTGGATCAGGCTCTGTAGGTGAGGTGAGAAGAGGGATAGCCAGCCAGGAGTGTAGGCAGGACTTCAGCAAGTTTCAAAAACACTTTGAAGAGGAGGCACTTCCAGGCTTGTTCAGAAGTTAATAACAGGCTGCAGGGAAAACCTTTTGTTGAATGACACTTGTGGCATCAATGACTTCGTTGTTCCTATCTGTAGCTGTAATTAAGTCAAATGCCCTTACTGTTCTCTGAATGCACATTCCTAAATTATATGATCTGAGGAAGGCACCACCAGCTGAAGGACCACGTATGTTTCCCCACAGCAGCCTCCTAGTGGACAGTTGTAGCAATCAAATAATAATGATCCAGATACTAATTTCTAATTATATGCAGACTATTGATGAATCTCTGTCATTGCTGGTTTGAATTGGGTTTGCACCAGGAGTCAGCTGGAAATGAGAATTTATATCTTGCTCTCAGCAAAAGAAAAAATTACCTAGTGTGAATTTTGCCACCCTTTTCCTTATTAATTATAGATTATGCCAATATGATATATAAGTAACATTTTTGACTGTAGATATGTAGATGAAAAATTTGTGTATATTTGGGTGAAAATGAGGGAGAATTAAACCCCATATAATACCTAGTTTAGGAATACATCTTCATGTGGTAACTCAACAAATGCTATGACCTGTTAGTACAGAATTAATGGCATGGTTATGGAAGAACAACTGGGGGACTCAGCTGGCTAACTCACATAAATCTACCCCATTAGCCACACAGAGTTTTAACACCACAGGGATTTGTATAACCACACATTACAAATTCATCTTTTATGATTGATTAGTACTGGTGAGCACTTCTGAATTGTCCTCACTTGCCTCACAGCAGTGTTGAGGGCCAAAATCAGGTTACAGCAGGTCAACGAGGAACAGAAAGAATGACTCAGTAGATGCCATAAACCACCCTGGGCCTGCCTGTCACCTTCTTATGTGATAAGACAGAAATTAAGGAAATTCACAGGGAAAATTTCCTTGAAAATTTTAGTAACTTTACTTGCACTTTTTGATCCTTTTAGCATTTCAGTGGGAATATAACACTTCATGTTCATGATTCAAGCAGCTTCCATAGTGACAAACTGACCAGCACAGGGCATTGCCCTCTCAGTGGCTTTGACATTGCTGTACATCACACTACTCTGTATCACACTAGCTCCTAGTGTCAGGATGCTAGTGAGAGGTAGGCAAGTATAAGTCAAAAGAGTCATAGAGGTTAACATTTCAAAGAGAGTTTAGGAAGTAGTTAAAAGAGCACTGTGTGGTATACTTAAAAAAGCCCACAAAAAAAACAGTAACAAAAAAGAACCACAAACAAACAAAACATAAGGAAAACAAAACTGTCTTCATGTGCCAATTCAGGTGGCACATCAAATGGACATTTGGCAGGAGATGCATGCTGGTGGAAGCAATCCCCCTAATAAGTTTTACTTGAGCATCTGCCTGTGTAATAAACTTTCAGCCGGGAGAAGAAAGTGACCCTCTGATCTTTTTTTATCAAGGGCAGCAGCTTTGCAAGAGGATGGTGTTGCACAGGAAAAGTTATGTCAGTTTGTGAGTCTGTTTTCTTACCAAGATGTCTGTTAGCTGGTGGAACAGAGCAGCCTATCTTTGATCTGCAAGAAGCTGGCTAGGAACACTGCCTGCTCATCTCATTTTAATTTTGCAAGATTACAGCAGGTAACTCCAATTTCACACCCTGCTTCCCTCACGACTTCTCTTCTCGGTGAAGGTCACAGCCTGCTCTGGAGGTGCAGAATGGTTTTCTTCTGCAATCTTGCAGCAAAAGGAAGATGAAACAGGTGGTTTCTGTGAAAAGACTCTGTCCTGTGAGCACGTGTGTGACTGGGGCTCGCAGGGTGCCCAGGCCAGCTTTAAATTAGTTGGCTTAAAGCCCCAGACATTGAGGTCAGTGGATTGTGCAGATGAGGTTACAAACCCCTCTTGCTGTCACTGAATTGCAATCAGATATTGACTTGTGCTGAGTTGCTTTAGTTCTGCTGTCACAGAATCACAGAATATTTGGGGTTGGAAGGGACCTCTGAAGATCGTTGAGTCCAAAATTTTTCCTCAAAGGCTACCAGGGGTACGTAGCTGGATTCCCATGGATGTACCAAAATCAGAAGTCCATTATTCATGCAAAGTCCAGCTCTACATTGTGCCCACTTGCCACAAATTCCCTAAAATTGTCCTGCCATGACTTTGCTCTTGCTAACCCACCATTCAATTGGAATTTATTACACTAGAAGAAAAAAACAGAATGCATCTAAAGATATCTGACCTTAGGATGGGAAGAATAACTTTCTAGACTTAATGGACTTTATATATCAAGGAGGTGAGTCAATAGCTTGAACATAGTTATCCACCATAGCTTTAGGCTCTGAGGAGCATCCCATCTGACTGCTTCAGCTCCTGCTCAGGAATGGCAACAGGCCAAGGTATTCTTTTAACTACAATTATATTAATTATTAAAAGGTAATTAAGACTACTTACTGCAACAGTTTCCATAAAGGGAGTCACTGATAGAATTCCCTGCCTGACTCACAAGGTCCCTAGCAGGAAGACAAGCCAATAAATTCTGAGACAATAATTGAAACCAGACCACCATAGCAGCCAATTACATTATTGGCTCTCAGTGAAAGACCTTGATTCACTGGATCATTGGGCAAGTTTTTCCGTATACTTCTTGTGGTTTCAAGGTGCACATGAAGACCAATGTTTGCTGGAGTGGGTAGATGAACTGTCAGAGCTGTCCCCAACATTTCTTTGCCGTGGGTGGCAGAATGTTCAGCTCAGTAAAGGACATGGGGATTCACTTAGGAAACCTTGACATGCTCATAGTACCCTTCAGATTGTAGACATACACTCAGCAACAACCTTGGTTTGATAAGGACTGGTAAATTTATAGAATGGCAGGATCATGAAATGTGGGAGTTATTTAAGGTAAGAATAATTAGTGTGATTGCTGTGTACATGAGAACACTTTTCCCCAAAAAGCAATACTTGCAAATTTACTCTTTGTGCACTGAATTTACAAACTCAAAGGAATATCCAGGAAAATTAGAAAGGGATGTAGAGTAAGACCTGATCTTAGAGTGCACGAATGAGATGTATTCAAACACACACAAGAGGAAGTGGCTATCATCAGGTCTTCTCCCTAGTGACCAGAGATAGGACAAGAGGAAATGGGATCAAGTTCCACCAGGGGAGGTTCGTGTTGGATACTAGGAACCATTTCTTCACAGCAAGACTGGTGAGGCATTGGAACAGGCTGCCCAGGAAGGTGGTTGAATCACCATCCCTGGCTGTGTTTAAAAGTTATCTGGATGTGTGTCTTGGGGATATGGCTTAGTGCTGGACTTGGGATGCCAGTCATTTATTGGTAACTCTTCCTTTTCCAAAAGAATAATCACCTAAAATATAAAAAAAAACCCTTTGGCCTGGCTTCTTCATATTTCCATTAAGGCTTCTTTTACATAAAAATGAAGAGTTAAATTCTGCTGTCAGCTATGCTGTTGGAGTCAGTAGGATAGCACCAGAAGGATCTGGCACTACTTCTGTTCCTTGAATTCAACACCCCCTAAGTTTGTGCAGGTATTTTAAAGATGAGGATGGTTTTCTCTGTCATATTTAATAATTCAGCTGATTTGAACTTAACTGAACAGCATGTAGGGAATTTACTGTAGATGCCTAGAGTACTGGAAAGAACCCTCTGGCACAAAAGTTTGTTTTGCTTTACATTTTATTAGCAGTCAGTAGTTTGGAGGATAATTTTTGCTAGTGTTTTCCTTAGTCAGCTACTCATGTATCCAAATATATATTTCTCCACTGGGTAAACACAGTAAATGACTTTTTGCTGCCTTCATGCTCCAATTTCATGAGACTGGCAACTTCCAGTTAGGACAAAGATCTAAACAAGTCTCATTTTTTTGGCACCAAAACCTTCCAAGACAGTATTTTCCCCATCTTTACAGTAGCAATATAAATACAAATACTCATAGTGATGTTGTAAATTTATTTGCAAAGGGTTGTGCAAACTGAAATTTGCAATCTCTCCTCAACTGTTTTCCTTCAATGTATCTTCTGTTTGAGCTATTTAATATTCTCAGTCTTCAATAATTTTTCACAGAAACTATAAATTTCCTACCTTTCTAGACTACTTAGTTAACATTATGACATTTTAAGCAGAGATCCACTAGAAAATTTAAAACTTAGAACACTCTGTTGGTACAGAGAAGTAGGGAAACCCTTGAGAACTGGGAATAATATCCAAGTTTCTCTTCTTCCAAATATTTCTCCAACTTCCAACCTGACAAAGGGCATCCTGGGAGTTTCAGCATAGAAGCTGGAATCTGATTACTGAGCCAACCTTTTACTGCTCAATTTGTGATACCATGTAAGAGCCTCATTTGCCAACCAGTCTCCTGTTGTGCTAGGAAACTTTTTTTTTACAATTAACAAAATAAAGACGATGGGTAGACTGGGACAGGTGAACTACTAACCCAATTGCATGTGCAATAGTTGTTCCCAGAATTAACAAGAGATTGTCAACCTATCAAGCTAGCACATTTTAAGAGCTTGCAATCCCTAATGTAAAGATTTTTCTATATAATTGAACTCTAAGAACTTGCTTAGCCAGGTTTCAAGTTGATAACCCAAATACCATTCAAACCCTGACAGCTTTAACTTAATGCTGTGTCTAAATTTAGTTTAAAAATGTCTAATACACAGATAAGCTGAGAAACTCTTTGCCCCAATGTATGGTGGTTGCTGAGTGCACATGTAAATGGAAAAATAATGGGAAAAAATCATGGAAAAAAAATCCATTAAAGGATGTTTTGAAACACAAACTGCTGGAAATTGGCGTGTTTGGGGAAAATATCTCTGCACTTTTACTGTATTCTTATACTTGTCTTCAGGTGTCTGCTACCAGCCATTATGTGAGATTGTGTGAAGTGGACTGATGTGATATAGAAGGTGTTATAATGTCATCTAAAACTGTTCTGAGCTGGACCTGCAGAACAAATGTTCAAGCTGTGAAAGCAGCATTGCTCCCTTTATGCAGCACTAATATTTGATCAAACAAGCTACATGTATTGGATGTCAAAGCCGTGGTGGACACAAGCAGAGTGCCCCAGAAGCACCTTTCTCCTAGTGGAAAATAGAGATGTCTCTGCATGGTGCTCCCCACTGCTTCTGGATGGGTGGCTCACACAGGGCAAGCTCACAGGTACGGAAAACCTGCCCTGTGCAGCTTCCAGACCAGAAGGGATTTGCACATGACCAGAGCACAGCATGGGCAGAAGATCACAGGTCTGTCTATATATATGCCTTTAAAAACAGGCCTGAGTGAGAGGAAGAAAACTCTACAGATTTTGCGTGAACTCTGCTTTTATTCACATTCACTTATATCTTACAAGCAATGGTCTAAAAGGGGGCCTGCAAGAAAGCTGAGGAGGGACTTTTTATAAGGGCATGTAATGACAGGACAAAGGGTTATGGCTTTAAACTGGAAGAGAGGAGATTTCAGGTAGACATTGGGAAGATAATTCTTTCCTGTGAGGGCGGTGGGACACTGTCCCAGGTTGCCCAGAGAAGCTGTGGCTGCCCCATCCCTGGAAGTGTTGAAGGGCAGGTTGGATGGGGCTTGGAGCAACCTGGTCTGGTGGGAGGTGTCCCTGCCCATGCAGGGGGGTTGGAAATAGATGATCTCTAAAGGTCCCTTCCAACGCAAACCTGTACTGGGTACTTCATTTAGTTACACTATATCAAATTACAATGAATCCAGCTGCTTAAAAATGAAATAAACAAAATAAGTTTGTGTGCAATACGACTGCAATTCTTATTCTCTAATCTTTTCTTTAACTTCAATCTCAAAAATAGCTGTATTTTTTTCTTTTAAAGAAACTGCCACCGTATCTGTTACTGTTATGGATGACTTGTCTTTAAAAACAAATTGAGTCCAAGAGTTCAAGCTAGAAAATTGCATTTTGGCTCAATGGGAGAGTCTCATTCTTTAGAGTTAGGACATTAAGGCAACGATGTCTAGGGGATAAATCTGTAAAAGGCATATTGATTTTTAATAAATATAATGTACCAGTCACTGTGTAAGAGCAAAGACAGAAGCAACACAGTGCAGGGCTCCTGGTTTTTCTATATACATTTATATACATGTACTGAAGTAAATATATATGTTTTATAAAACAGTAGGAATACTTTACACATAGCAAAAATGTCGTGCACAATATGTATACAAGCACAAATAAAAATATATACAAAAAAGGTCCTCTTGCCCTTTTTATTTCTCCCTGTCCTTTAGGACTACTTTCAAACACCACTTCTTTCTGTTTTCAGGAGTATTTATATATTAGATATTTCAGCAGGTAGTACAACAAAAGGAGAGTAAGGACAGTGTTGCAAAACTCTTATTAACACATTTTATACCTTTTTCATAGCCATGGCTTTTACTGGAATAATTCAGAATCACAGAAAAAAATTACAATCCAATTCACCCAATCATGCCCTAAACACCCAAAGCCAGTTTATGTATTTACTTCATGAGTAAATCTATATCCATGAATCCCTGAAAAGGGATTTGGGGATCAAAATGACCCCTAACACCACTTATATTCACTCACCCAATGATAATTTTTATCTTTGTTATAAAGACCAGAAATTTTGTTACTGCTCCAAGTGAGTTTTAACAAATCTCATGTTTGCTGTAATATTGAAGGACCCAGCAGTGGAGAGTCATAGTGTTGAACTTCATGTTAGCCATCTCCATCCACTTCAGCCCCTTCTCACCTTCAGTGGGCTCTATAGTATTGAGTATTTCAATTCTTGGAATATCAGATTAATCAGAAACTCAGTAGCTCATTACTATTCCTCAAATGTTTTTCTTCATGTGCTACATGCCACAAAAGCCATGGTTCAGACAGCTCATGTTCAACTTTCTTTATCCAACAGACAGGATCTTGAAAATCCTACTAGGATAAATGGATCATAGTCATCAAACCCTTGTCTGCAGACAACCTCTTCTTCAGTAACAGTTTTCCACACAACAATCTTTAAGCTTTGCAGTTGAGAACACTGTTGATCACGTAATAAATGGTGGCTTTGTCAGGATTTGACTTTCTCAATGCAATTCAGGACCTTGAGGGTTCATAATTTTGGTGAGCAGAGAGATCAGTTCTGTGCCTCACACAATCTGTTCCTTATTCCTGCTTGTGCCTAGTGAAGTGGCTGAGAACTGAAGCACACACGCGTGGGTAATCCCCCTGCCTGTCCCAGACACTGTGGCAAAATACCCCTTTTTATTGAACACTTGAGAGCTATAAATCAAATTTCTATTGTACAGCACCCATAACACTTCCTTTCATAAGTTTTCTGGCCTGCTCTTTTTGGCCAAGCTTTATCTTATCACAGATCAACATCTCACAGATCCTATCAAAATATTGTATAGCTGCATCCATCGGCTGCCTCACCATCTTCCCAAAGATTCTTTTATCAAAACACGAATCCTCATCGACTTTCCAACATCACAACCTCCTTTTGTAGATTAGGAAACTGCCATGATAATCTCTACCCACAGAATGACCTAATGAAACAAGAAAATGGTTAGTAAGATCACAATGCTAAAAAGAGCTTTTCTGGCTTCTTCATGTTTCCTTCTATCTCTTTACTCCTCTTCTACTTTCCTGGCACACAAGTTGACTAGACAACTCCACAGTTTTTAACTATCCATGAGCATTGTTTTTCTTTTCTCATCTCTCAAACCACAGCTGGTGAACCTGTGGTCCAAATGGCTTCCAGAAAGAGAAATAGCAAACACTAGGAGGAAATGTGGCATGCTTAGCTATCACCTGGTACAGTGGTCATCAGCCTTCAGGAGCTAATGAGAGTGAAATGGAGAAGGGAGGGAAAAGAGAAGGTTTCCTTTGAGTGTACTTGGTGTTTTCAGTTTTGCTATACAGCAGAGGGAATGGTACTAAAGTTTGTGCAGTTGCACTGCTCAGAGAAAGGAGTTAGACCCAGTGGAATTGCACTGACATAAAAGCTGGATGTAAAAGGAATTAGATCTGGGTCTCACTCATTTGCAGTAAAAGTTCCTGTTCCCAAAGCACCATGAATTAGTTGGAAGTATTGGATGCAGTTTAAAGTTTCCTACTCTACAAGAGGGATGAAATAGTCTGATAAAGCAGTAACACAGTGCAAGGCTTCACATCAGTTTTTGCTGAAGGCTCAAAAAGCTCCAATCCAGAAGCTCAGAGAGGGTATTTAAAAGGTCAAAGGTTTCCAGTGCAATCAAAGAGGTGGCCAGGATTTTAGTTCAGAACAACCACCTCCCCTGTAAACTGAAAGAAGATGGAGTTTCCATGAATATTGGAAAAAAAAAATAACTAAATGAGAGTATCAAATTAATTTTACTTTCAAATTAATTGTACTCAGGTAAGATGTTTTTCCACTGTGCTCTGCAAATTGTGTTCAATGTAAGCACAAAAAGTCAGACTTACTGAGGATGAGCATATGCTGATAAGCCCAGCTGCACTTTTGCTAACTCCATGAGGAGCCATTTCAAACATCTTTCTTTTTATTACAGAGTTTCTTCACAAGCCAAATAGTCACCCAATAAGTCTATATTTTCAGGAAAAATTTCAATCCTCTGTAATGCACTGAATGAAAGAAAAATCACCCAAAAAATCAGCCTCTACAACTGTCCCACTCAACTGGAAAAATGAATAAAAAGTAGCAGTTTTCCAATCAATCTGTAAATAGATAAAGGTAGGTTTTGGACCTGTTGTTTACTTGAACATGTGATCCTAATCCAAAAGAATATGCTTTGATTCCTTTCACACAAGCAGTTCTTATATCCCATATTATGTTGCTGTGATTCAGCAAAGCTGATAAGATCAGTGCCAATATGTGTGCAATATATTAAGGTAAAGGAGGCATATTCTTTACTGAGAGATTAGTATTCATTTTGTAGACTGCATTCTAAATGGAAAATCCTGTGCCATTTTAGACTGAGGACCTGCTTTGGTATCATAACAGATGTTTCAAAAAGCCTATTAAAAAGAGTCATAGCACTGTTTTTGTCTAATAGCAAAAAACTCAGTCACCTTATCACTACAAATTAGCAAATTATCCCTTAGAAAATTTCACTAAAAGGCCTTTAATCAACTTTTATATTCCTCCAACTACTCTTGTCTTAAAAGATTTCATCTCATAACTTTCATCCACAGATTATTTGGATTAATGTGTTAATGTCATTGTTAATAAGTTTCTTTCTCCTCAAATGTGAGAGTACTTTCTAACTCAGCCACACAGGTCTATTCTTCTCCCTTCCAGTTGTGCACGTCAGACCTTTTGTCAATGCAACTCTTTATTCCTATTTGTCTGAAAGCAAGCATGGATTTACTATCCCCTTATCAATATTTTTTTAAGTCTTCTGCAATCCTTAATGTCCTGCTAACTCCTCTTGAGACATATGACACATTATTTGACAGATAAGGAACTGATCAATCTTGGCTCAAGTTTCTACGGCTGTGATTCAGAAGAAAAATTCACTGGAAAACAAAAGTTTCAGGTTTGATGACTTTAAAGTGTTTGAGGTTGTAGCTCTTGGAAGGAAAGGTTGAATTCTCAAAAACACAGATAAGTGGTTTGGGAAAATCGGAAGAATAAAAAGCATTGAGATTCCACATACTGCTTTTTGTGAATTACAAGATTAAACATTTTAGCGTCAGGTATCATTGTTGGCTAAAAATCATTAAATGTTTTGCAACATCCCTTCAGAACATTCAAAGAAAAGGAGAGAAAAGAAGTGACAATGCTCAGATAAAAACAAATATGGCTGTATGAAAAAGGCTTAATTGTTCAAATTGCTGAGAGCTCTGTCTATATTTTACTTAAACTTCTATCAAATCCTGAATTTAAAGATCTAGCACAGAAAAAACAAAATATGGAGCAAGGAACATATAACAAAAAATAGCCAGAATAGGCAAACCCTGAAAGAGAAACTCAAGCTCTGACTATTGTCTTCTGAATTCCACACACAAAAGAACTTAACACTCATTTAAAGTCCTGTTAAAGCTTCTTCCAACTCTCAGTGCTTTACTAAGTCTTGTCCCACAGTCGCATTTAAGCATTGTTCTACACCACTCATGTAGGAATATCCTTTTGAGACCAAAAAGTGTGGTTCTGGGTGTTTATTTATTAGTCCTTTAAAGAATAAATTAAAAACAAAATATTAAAGGAACTTCAATTTTTTCACTTGAATCTGAAATAAAGACTCTGCCAGACTCTTGTAAACTTTCATGCCAGACAACGAAATAATAAACCATCATGGTCTTTGGGGCTCTAGAAATCCTTTCTGAATCTATTTCCTCCCAGCTGTCTCTCACCTGAACGTTTCACAGTCTGCCTGCTGCTTGGATTGATGCCAAATGATCTGCAATTACAGTATGTTTAACCTGTAATCTGTAGTAGCTCTGAGCTTTGCAGAAGGCAGAATCTAAGTCTAGAAAATACTTCGGCTTCAAGGAAGACTTCCAAGCCAGAGGAGAATCATTGACATGCAGGTGACCAGAGTGCTTATGTATTTAATCCATGCATTGGCATGGTGCCCATTTTTCCTTTGCTGCACTATTTTCCTTTGCTTTCCTATTGCTTCATCCCAAGAGGAGCCTGAAATAATTTCCTCCACCCTGGGGACTGGTAGGTATCAGTCATGAGCTCTGTGCTCAGAATTCAGTGCAGGACAACATTTGAATGGGTCTTCAGAAACATTCTGGATGAAAAGCTGCACAAACAAACTAGGAGTAAAATAGAACAGCAAAGACTAGATGCCAACTGAATGAACTAAACAAGCACTGACTCTCCACAGAATACCTCGACATTTTTCTATGCTAGAAGAAATTGTTGCAGAATTATTTTCTTTTTTGACATTTCCCCTTTGTGAAAGAGTTATTTGTCTTTGTCACAGTGCAAAGATAAAAATTCTTCTTGATGAGTTGACTTTACAGATGTAGCTGAAATGAGTTTAGTGTCAGGGACTTCCAGCAGTAGTAGATCTGCAGACCTGTGGGTGCTTACATTTCTGTAAGCACCTGTGGGTGCTTGCAAAGTTTCCCATGAAAGCTCAGTCTTCTCAACTTGCAGTGAAATTAATCTAATTCCCCTTCTTAGGTGGTTGTTTGCTTTTCTTTGGTTTTAACTTGTTCTCATCTGTGTTCAAATGAATGAGTAACAGAAGCAAAAAGCAGCCACAGTTTGCCAGGCTCAATTCTAAATCTGTTTAGGGTAAATATGTGAATCTCAAGGGAAGTTGAAATATACTATTGCCTTTCGTATTGTTGCTTTTTTTTTTTAAGGATTAAGAGACTAAAAGTCATCAAAGGGTTGTGAAGTGAGCCTTCACATTCTTTTGCTCAGGAGAGAGCAAAATACACATGCATGGCATTGCTCTAATGTCTGAGATGACTTCTTCACAGGAAAATATTCAAGTATTGAAAACAAACATTATTTTGACTGTCAGACTGATCTTCTCAATGAGTGCAATTAATCATGGTTGCTGCTATGAAGTCACTGAGAGCTATGTAATGAAACAAAGTTATTCTTCCTCATGTTACTTTCTTAAATCATCAGCAAACATACACATATATGAGCAGCCTTCCAGCTAAGGTTTTCAGGAGTTAATAAACTATTCAAAACTGTTTAATGCAGGAGAGGCAAAATACATCACTGACCTATGAACCCTGCAAGGACATTTTCTCTTTGAGCAATTTCTTCTTTGCTTAAGGATAGTTCAGAGCCACATACAGAGAAAATAACATTTCACCACTGAACATCATATTAGACATAAGTAGAATGAAAGAATTAATCTGAATTTATATTAGATTACATTGCAGCTATTGATGGAACATCATACTATAAAAAAGTGTAAGCAGAGGGCTGTATGATACTGTCCTCCTTTCTGAGAAAGACCTAGGGGTGGTGGTGGAGGAGAAGCTCAACATGAGCTAGCAATGTGCACTTGCAGTGCAGAAAGCCAACTCTACCTTGAGCTGCATCAAAGGAAATGTGGCCAAGGGAGGTGATTTTCCTCCTTTACTCTAGATGATTTTTAAGGTCCCTTTCAACCCCATCTATTCTATGATTTTATGATTCTGCAGTGATATATTAATAAAGGAGTTTTTTATGAGTGAGTTGCTGGTAGAAGTTGACTGTCGTGACAATTTTTAGTTAATGTAAAATAGTTAGGGTGTGGCAAAGCTGTTCCTAGTATTTACACTTATCATTCTAAAATATTAAGTGTTCCATTTTATCTCTGGCCTGAAGGGCTGCTAATACATTTTTTATTGTTGTTATTACCCTGTGTTTGCTACATGAACAAATATGCAGTCAGTAGAGCTGCTTGTTTCTGGATTTTGAGTAATAAGGCCCAAACTCAGCACATGGAACTGCAAATTAGAGTTATTGCCCAAAATATTCACCTATCAACCTAAGCACACTTATATCTCACTCATAACCATCAGAAAGGCCTCAAGAAATTTTGAAGAGTGTAGATTAAGACAATCTTCATACTGCCTGGTATTAGTACAACAAAGGCTTTATAGTCATTTGAGGAAGTAATGAAGTTAATTTGTTCTTCTCTTTCCTTTTTGGCAGGTAACTAAGCTCTGGTGGGCTGAAATACAACTATTTCCTTGGACAACTTCCAGATGCACATTTCTGGATTCCTGGTTGTATGTAGACACACAGTCTTGATGTTGAAAAGTACTCTCCTTTTTTTTCCAGAACTATTAAACTTGGTAAATACACTTTTTAACTTGATGTATCTTCCACTTAAAGGAACTTAACTGCTGGGAACAGGAACAGATACAACATTAAATAACAGACTGAACAGATCACCAGGAAATACCTTTCTAAGCCCTGAAAGTTTTGCATAACCTTGGTTGATTATAAAGGAATAATTGTAAGGGGAGATGCTTCTAAGTTGTAGCTTCTTCCTGGAAATTACAATCTCTCCATGTTTCTGAAGTCTTATTTAAAAGACATAAAGGGTAATTTTTTACTATTTTATTTTTCCTTAGAGCAAATACATGGTAAGTTCTGAGCAACAATGCATCAACTTTTAATAATGTATAGCTTAATTTCAAAACTGATTGCAACCTAGGAATTTGCCAGATCTTGCTTTTCCTTTGAAAAGTCTTCCTTTGTGTTTCTTCTGTATGTGCATAAAAATCACAGGCTGCCTCTTGCTGACAGCACAATGTTACTTTTAAAAGACAAATGTCAGTGCTACATGTTTGTTATCTTCAGGTAGAACTTCTGTGCTGTATTCTATTTTCTTAATTTCTGCTGTCAAGAGAAGAGGACAGTATCCTCTTTTTTTGTTCCCGTGTGCTGAAAATTGCTACTTTATGTATATCTGAAATTACTCTTGCAGTGCAAGAAGACAACATACAGAACCTTTGGGACCTCCCACTGCTCCTCCAGCATGCAATGCACAACACAGTAGACACTTTTTTTCCAGGTACCTAAAAATAACCTCAGCAATTCCAAGTTTGGCTTTCTATTTTATCCCCAAATCTGACAAGGCCAGCATTTCATAGATTTACCAGTGCAAAAGTTCTTTTTTAAAAAGCAACCTATAAAAAAAAAAAAATACAGAATTGAAAGAGTGAAGGACACAGTATTGCAAAGCTAGAAGTATCCCAAAATTGTAGTAAAAACTCCTTTTGACAGAGTACAAAGTCTTATTGAAAGTTTACAGAGAAATCTGTATCAGAAAAGTAAAGTCCTTGCAAGGCAGGTTGAGAATCTGTGGGTGTTGGTTCCAAATATTATTTTTAAAAAAAATTTAGTCTGACACTGGCAGAATGTTCTGTTGTGACACTCCCAAGTGTAACTGTACTCACCAGCTAAGTTAATAACCACATCCACTTCTTCTCCATTTGCACTCCTGGAATAGCATGTGCTACTTATCATGAAATACAGAAGAGCCTGCACAGGATCTCTGTCCAGACTGTAGTTGCATCTATCTCCAATTTAGCTCCATCTTCATCCATCTCCCTCCATCCTGATGTTGCAAAATAAAAGTCTCCAGGAAGTTAAAAATGAAAATTCAGTACTTGGATGCAGTGATGGTGCATGGAGAGTGTAGAATGAGCAAGGCTTTCAGATGGAGCAGTCAGGGACAACCACAGTCCTGCTTTAGTGGCCAAAACACTCAGCCAGTTTCTCAGGAAAGAAGGAACAGCCGGAATCACCATGAAACCAATTTCTAACATTTTGAGCAGTGTGGAGGGCTAATGAGGGAACTGTAGGGAGCAAACAGCATTTCTCTGAAGGAAAGAGATTATGGTTTCCTCTACCCCTTCCCTTCATAATTTGTGAGAGGTCTTTGGTTAGAGTTAAATAATGAAGTTTTGCAGGGCTTCTTAAGATTCTTCTTTTTTTTTTTTTTTTCTTAATGTAATTTTAGCTGAACTCAGAAAATGAAATCTTCTAGAAAAAACAAATGTTGAGCAGAATTACTGCCAAAGAAGCACAGCCAAGTAGGCTTTTCTTTCATTGTTACTTCGGTTGTTCAGTGAAATCGAAAAGAAAAATAAATCAGTTCCACTGAGCAGCTGCCTTAAATCCCTGGGTTTAGCAGTCTGATTAGACACTGAACCTGGGGCTCTGAGGCTTCCAGTACAAGGAGAGGAAGCCTGCAAGTCATGTTATCCTTTACTGTCATGGCTCTGTAGACCTTGGAAATCCTTGGTGCCCAGATCTTCCAGAGATAGTCCACCTGACAAGTCCACCTAAGAGTTGAAATCTCAGAGTCCTTTTTTCAGGTCATTCTGCTCATGAGTCTGTCTAGAAGCCCAAAAGCACAGTCAGAAGGTAATTTAGCAGTAATCCAAGCAGGATTGTATGGGAATTATGTCTGTGATTTACTGGAGAGTTATATGAAATGTTATATGAATTTATTATTTTTTTTTTCCCTGAAGAAAAATCTGTCTTTACTTTGAATATTTTCAGCTTTTTAAGCTTTTTTTTGTCTGCAACAACATTTCCTTTTTATTCTCCCTAATCACTCAACCTCCAGGTCTAGGCCCTCACCTTCCGTTGATTCATATATATGTAGGAACAATTGTTAGAGAAGCAGCTCTTCTCTTTCATCCATGGCTGTAGCAACAATTGCAGGAGAACTTCTCACTGCATGTGACTGTGGGAATAGCATTGGTGGTTTCCTGTCACCCACATCATCTTGCTCACACACTCACACAAAGCTGAAGCCAGTGGCAGTCAGAGATAAAAGTACTTCATGGTCAGGATTGTCAGCTGAATTTTACCCCTTTTAGAGACTAGGTTAAATGTTTGTGTTTCTTGGATTGTTTTGTTGGTTTGTTTGGTTTGTTTGTTTGTTTTTTGTGGGGGTTGTTTTGCTTTGTTTTGGTTTTGTTTGTGTTATTTTGAGTTGATTTTTTTGTTGTTGTTCTTGTGGTCTGGCTTTGTTTTTTGTTTTTTGGGTTTTTTACATTTATTTTCTGGTATTTGACCCCCCTATACAAGTCTTAAAGACTGAAATTCAAAGCCTTGATTCTCTGTTATACTTCTGTAATCATTTAATTTTAGGCAAAGTAAGTGTTCTATTCTGCCCTGGAAACATTGTACATTTACTTTTCATTGAGGTTAATACAAATTGGAAGCCTCAATATTTGATGTTTACAAACTGCTGATTATAGATTAGAGATATAAAGAAAGAAATCAGTCACATAAACAAAGAAGCTCAGGGAACATTTAGTCGAATGTGGAAACAAAAAGCACATCAAGCTTGTAAGACTAACAATTGTTGCTTATCTTCCTGGTGCAATTAGGTAAGAAAACATTTCCAGTGAGATAATTTTAACGGAGGAGGGGATAAGTTTATCATCCTCTGTTTAATTGTTCATGGTATAAAGTAATAAATCTATATACCGAGGACGATTTTGGAATGTAATCACTGAATATCTTCCCGAGTTCTGAAATTATTATTGATTCAAGGAGGTTTTTACTGAATTATACATATGCAAAGTACATTGAAAAGTGCCTAGCTGTAATATAATAATCTGCAGAATGCTATCAACAGCAGCCTTTAATGATAGCCTCCCATAATTGAAAAAAATGTGTCACATTGGCAGCGAGAATATCTATTACATTCTACTTCTCAGTGATGCATGCAGACATGTAGATTGGTTTCCTTCTTTTGTTGGATGAAAGGAACTTTCCCTTCCTGCTAGAGATTTGTTGATAAATGCTGCAGTCATTTAATTAATTCTATCCTGGTGTCACTGGAGTTTGTGTGTGTTTGGCTTCACACAGAAGTAGTACAACAGGATCTGGCCTTTAAATCCTGAAAACTATTTGAGATGGAAGGTTTCTAGATCAAGCACCAACTTGGATTGTCTTAGTCATCTGTTGATTGCCTCTCCCAGCAAGATACCTCTGTCTGTGGCACTTCCCACGAACCCAAGACCCAAAATAGTCACCATAATTACTTTAGTTATTAATTACTTTAATTATTGAGAGCACATGTTGCTTTTCCACATCTCAGCTGACCTTTTTCAAGCTCTTCCCCACTCTCTTTCCTCCAATCTTCTTCCTCTGCCTCCTAAGATTCTTTAGCCTTGTCTCAATAAATACTCTAGTAATGGCAGTGCATTTTAGCACTTCCCACCTCATGATAGATCAATCCCATCAACTCAGTTCCAATAGGTAATCAAACAACCACCTGATAGCAATAACTTTTGATCATTGATGACCTGGTTTAAAATAAAACTGATTTTTTATGGTGCTTCAAGACTTATTACTGACACCCTGAAATACGCAGCCTTGTTGAAACTCCTGTGTGCATAACTGTGAAGGCAACTTCTTTATCTTTAGTTTATGTAACTGCTGTTACATAAACCACAACTCTTTCAAAGAAGGGGTTGCCTCTGTAACTGGTCAGAAATTGTTTAAAAATTATGTGCCTTGGAGAAATAAATTTTCCTCCTAAATTGCTGGAAACAGCTAAAAGTTTTCTTGTATGATTCTATGAAAATATTACCTTAATCAGAAGTATTATAAAAAAATTCCCCAAATATTTCATGGAGTTGAGGTTGTATTATATAGTGTCTGTGGGGGTTGAAAGCTTTCTGCAAATTAATCAAAGTACTTTACTTCACAAACTGATCTGTGAGCACTTGATTTCACAAGATATGTGACATCCCATATTTCTAGTTTGGTATGTAAAGAATTGTGGAACTTTCCCATAGAAATGGATTTTCAAGCTGAAACTAGATGGAGTTACAGAAAGAAACCAACCAAACAAAATGTTTCATTTCTCCCAAAAGGAAATGAATTATCACCTTATTTAATCCTTCTGCAGATATGATTGCCACAACACCTTATTTGGTCTCTCCACACTGATAGGGTCTCCTCAAACTGCCCAAAGATTCCATATTCTACAAGAACAGATTTTTACAAAACCACTGAGTTGACTTTTTACTTTAGTCTCTTCCCAGCCATAACAGCTTCCACTACCTTTCAGAGATCCTTCTCTTCTGCATCTTGTACATTCCAGTATTTTTAAATGGTGCACATAATTTTACAGTGGAGAGGCAAATGGCTCATCCACTGTTGTGAGGATGCTGAGCAAATGACTATTTTGTGCTAACCATGAGAACACGTGCTCTGGCAAAACAGTTCATAATGCCAGATTTATTTGTAATTTTATGAAGAAGGGAAGGTAAAAAACACTGCATATAAATCAAATTAAATGACCAATATCTTGTAATTAATATAACTCCTACAGTTTTGCAATAAATTGAATGTAATAAATGTAACTTGAAGAGTTGTAGCAATTGCTGTAAAATCATTTGGGCAGGACCGGTATTTCAGAAATAAACTCCAGGATAAATGTGCAATGCAAAACTGCTAACAACAAAAATCCCATTCATGCTTCATTGGTTTCAGATGTATTTGAAATGACAGAAATTGACTGCCTCTTGGGTTAAACAGTAAAATAACAAATTATATGCCAGTTCATTTTAGACATGGGAAAGGGCATCTTTACTTTAAAGAAGGAGATAAAAAGCTTCAAAATTCAATATACACAACTGGTTTATTCATGGAAGAAATGTGAATGCATATTTTTAAATATTTTATATGCCATATGGCTACACCAGCAGAGAGCACTAACAGCTGCTCTAGATGAGCTATGTAAAACAGCTCTAGGTTCATGATCATTTATGTAAATGCAATGGAATCCCTATTTTCTGAGCTTTTGGTTTCCAAACCATTCATCCAGTGTTTGTATTTCCATGGTGAGAATGTTTTGTTGGAATTTTCACTTTCTTGCCAGGTGATTTTACAGAGAAGCTAAATTTGATGTAGATCACTCAAGTTTGCCAAACACTGAAAAAAGTTATCACTTAAAAAAAAAAACAAAACACAATACATAGAAATTTTTTTGTGTGTTTATGATCTGTGGAGTTGAGGGTTTCCCTGATTTTGTTCCAGAGAAATGATTCAACAGCTTGTGCATAAGTTGGATTTCCTATAAGGGACTGGCAGATAGAATCATAGAATCATTAAGTTTGGAAGGGACATAAAAGATCATCAAGTTCCAACCCCCTCTGCCATGAGCAGGGAACCACTAGACCAGGCTGCACAAACCTCATCCAACCTGGCCTTAAAAACCTCCAGGGATGAGGCAACCCATTCCGGTTCATCACCACCATTAGAGTGAAGAATTTCTTCCTAATATCTAACCTAAATCTCCCCTCTTTCAGTTTAAAACAATCACCCCTTGTCCTATCACTGCCTTCTCTGATGAAAAGCCCCTCCCAGTTTTCCTATAGCCCGTTTCAAGTACTAGAAGGTGCTATAAGGTCTCCCCGGAGTCTTCTCTTCATCCTGTCTCTGTTCCTATTAGTCCACAGAAATACTGTCCTTGCCAACTGTAATGCACTTGTGCAGGAGATAAAATGGGATGACACAAAGACAGAAGGCAGATGACATAACAGAATGCTGTGGCATAATGAATTAATCTTTGGTTCCAGATGGTGGCCAGGATACTCAACTAAGACAATCATTAGATTCCCATAGTCTCGTAAGGACATTGTACCACCTGACTGTGAAACATGGTTTCCTGGATTGCAGGAAACATTACAGGAGGAACAAATTTCATGGCTGGCACTTTTTAAAAATTATTTTTGTTGAATCATTTTCCCGAGATATCTAAGAAGAACATTTATGATTTTGTCCTGTTAATGTTCAATACACTTTAATTATTTTGACTGTAATCAGTCTCCTTCCTGGAGTTTTGTGTTTCATTGTCTTGACAATTTGGGACTATTTCCAATACCTCATTTGATAACTAAAGCAAACACGTATGTTTTAGATTATGTGCCTCTGGTTATGATGATTTTTTATGGAAAATTTACACAGAAAAATTTGAATGTGTTCTTCTAACTGTTTAGTTTGATACAATTTAGAACAATTGTAGGAAAAAAATATTATTTCTTTTCATGCTGGATTTCAAATATTCCTGATTTATTTTATCCTGCTGTGATGTGAGTCATCTGTTAAAGAACCAAATACCTATATTTCAGAATAGAGGAGACAGAACCAACATGAATATCCACATATGCACTTTCAAATAAAACTCTATTGATTGATGGCTTTTTTGTGCAAAAACGTAGGAAACAGCTTCTGTAAGAGAAAAAAAAAAATAAAATCATACTACCACCAACACAAACATCAATGTGTTTGTAAATTACTTTTTACAGAATCACAGAATCCTAGGGGATAGAAGGGACCTCGAAAGATCATCTAGTCCAACCCCCATGACAGAGCAGGATCGCTTAGAGTACATCACACAGGAACGTGTCCAGGTGGGTTTTGAATGTCTCCAGTGAAGGAGACTCCACAACCTCTCTGGGCAGCCTGTCCCAGGGCTCTGTCACTCTCACAGTAAAAAAGTTTTTTCTGATATTTACATGGAACTTCCTATGCTCCAGTTTGCATCCATTGCCACTTGTCCTATCACTGGTCATCACTGAGAAAAGCCTAACTCCATCTCCCTGACACTCACCCCTTACATATTTGTAAACATTGATGAGGTCACCCCTCAGTCTCCTCTTCCCCAGGCTCGAGACCCAGCTCCCTCAGCCTTTCCTCATCAGGGAGATGTTCCACTCCCTTTGTGGCTCTGCATGGGACTCTTTCAAGCAGTTCCCTGTCCTTCTTGAACTGAGGGGCCCAGAACTGGACACAATACTCCAGATGCGGCCTCACCAATGCAGAATAGAGGGGGAGGAGAACCTCTCTTGACCGACTAACCACACCCTTTCTAATGCACCCCGGGATGCCATTGGCCTTCTTGGCCACAAGGGCACATTGCTGGCTCATGGTCATCCTCCTGTCCACCAGGACCCCCAGGTCCCTTTCACCTACATGGGTTAATATACCCATGTGCTTTCCAGTGGCAACAAAGTGTGTGGTTAAAATATCATCTAATCAAAGAACAGACATTACCAGATGATTTGCAGGGACAATGTTTTACATTGGTCTAATGCTAAACTACTGAACCACCCCTATTCAACCCTTCTGTGAAGAGCTGATCAACATTTCACAGCATTCATCATGTTCATATGAAAGGGCTGTTGATGAATGTGTTTTGAATAAGCATTATAAATCGTTCATGGGTGACTAATTCCACAGAAAACCAGGGTCAATCTTCTACTTCCATTTATCACTCAATTTTCCCCATAGATGGTGGCAAATAATCCCATTAGAGATTACTGATAAAGTCAGTAAATATGAACCACTACGTTCCAGGTACTGGCAAAGTTATTTAGAACAAATGCTTCAACTGGTAATATACACTGGGGAAATTAAAAGTGTTCAATAGTCCTCAACTTCATACTTCTACCAGTGCTAGTGGAAGTGTGCTGGAATGTAGTGTAAAAATCAGGTGAAATTTGGTGCAGTGGACTGATCTCATTTCTCCAGCACTTTCTGCTCCCATATGTAGCCATGTTCCAGAAATATGTACATTATAGCATAACATTTTTGATCTGAGGTCACCAAAGGGATGAATTCACACCAAGTCAGACCCATTAATCCTAGCCACAAAACCTTCAAATTGATCATCTCATGAAAAGAACTGGAATTGACACAGTGTTGTAGATATAGAAACAATAAATAGAAGTACAGTATTATTAGGAGTGATGTAGAATAAACAGTTTAGCCGTTCATGCTAACAAATCACTTCCATGGCCATTTGTGTGAAGCAGAGTAGGCATAAGGTTTTACAACTATTTACTTTCATGGTTCTCCACAGAAAATAAATATTAAATCAGAAATACTACTAATGCAAAATTAAAGTATACACTATCTAATCAGTTTATAAATTATGATAATAAATCTGATGAATGTACGCAACACTAGATTGTGAGAATAATCCTTCACCATCTTACTGGTGGAACTGCCAGCTTTATGAGTGTATTTCATGTCAACTTCAGCCTCCACAGGCACAGTGAACAACCCTGCTGAAATCATTATAAAAGTATCAGTGAGCACGAAAGAATTTTGGTGAATGCCCAAAGCTGTCTTCAGCATGGAGGATCTGCAATGTTTCATGTGTTCATGGGACATAACAAAGTGAGTATTTTTACCTTTACATCCTTCTCTTTCACAGATCCATATTTAATGAGAAAGAAGTGGCAACATATGTAAATGCCACAATGTGACTTGTGTTAATCTTGTTTGATGGGGACTGAGCAAACTTGCCTGAGCAGTGACTGCTGTGATTTGCTTCAAACATCTGCCCAAGATCTAGCATCCTTTTAGTATTGGACAAGATGAATAATATCTTCCTACTCTACATGCTACAGAGTTGTTCAACTCAGACACTGTGTTTTGTGCTGAGATGTGGCTGCTCAAAACACTACTGTTTATTTTTAGACTGATGCTGTACTCTAGGAACTTATTATTTAAAGAAACCAAGCTAAATCAATAAGTGTTTTTCTACTTCACAGGTAAATACCACTTTTACCTGGTCCTTTTATGTTCTCCCAAACCTCCTCAGGGGATGGTGTACAACAAAACTTTGGAGAGAGTCATTCACTTCATCTAAAAGCATATTTTTTCAGGACTAAATTTAACAAGCCATAAAGCTGCATCTCAGAGAGCTTGAGTTTGATAACAATGCTGCCATTACATTAACTATATGCCACCAAAAAGCAGAATTGTTACAAAGGCATCTTGCAAACTTTTCTGGATAATGATACTTTGGAGTAACCAGTGTTTCCACCCTGACATATTGACTGCAAAATGGAGATGAAGAAGGCAAAAATCCTACCACAAAGGAAATTATGAGCAAATATTACAAATTTGAATCAATTATTTTAAATTATAACTAATTTTATGCATTTTTTATTATTTTTTTTAGTACCTTAGTTGAATTCTTACATCCAAAACCCATTTTGACAAAGAAGGATTATTTTTTTACTAACAGGATAAATAAGGATTATTTTGTAGAAAAATGTGAGCTCTCTTGGCATTTTCAGTTTGAAAATGTATATTCAAATAGGAAAGGTTTTGGAAAACAGGCTCTGAATCATGGTTTTAATTGAGAAAAATTAAAACAAGGCAAAATTATCTTTGAAGCTAAAATGTTAATCTTTTTAATCTAATGATTTGCTTCAAATGGAAAGGGGAATCTATTATGATATGACATAGCTGGAAGTAGATACATCATGGTCAGACAAGGAGTTTCTTTTATATGTGCCTATTTCCTCTAGCAATCTGCATGAAATAAAGAAAAGCTGAAAAAGGAAACTACAAAACACATAGCAACTTGTAAAATCAATGTACTGTATTATCAGCTTGTACGTTACGGTTTTAGTCAGAAAAAGATATTTGCAAACCATCCTTCTGCCTACATCCCATAACACTAACTTTTTGAGACTACTTACTCACCCTCTTCTTCCCAAGTCCTTACAACATGAAGAAAGGTAGTGTTGCTCTGTGGATTTAATTTTACTTTCTCCCCCTTCACATTTTCTAAGCTCTTTTTGCCTCAAAGGTGTCTCAAGTTGCTCAAAGGTCCATGCAAAAATCCCTTTTGACCGCTCTCTAGCAGGCAGAGGTTGGCACGGAGGTTGACACAGAAGCCCAGGGCAGCTGCTCCCAGGGTTATGACCATGCAGCCCCTTTCTGCTCACATCCATTTCCTCCACAGCAGCATAAACTGCAGCCAGTTTGGCTCTTCTCAGCTCTGGCACAGATAAAATGGGCAACAGGCACATGGTTCTTTTATTCCTCCCTACCCCAAGCAATTCATTGCACTTGGCAGCTGCCAGATTTGCCCAAATTTGTAGCCAGCTCTGATTAGCCTAAATTTTGGCTTTATTTATCCCTAGAGTTAACATACCAGGTCAAATAAGACTGCAGTAGTCTCTGGACAAAGTCTCTATATTATACTGGAAGCTACACCTCTCTACTCCTGAAATCTAAGGACATACAATGACACAAGGGGATTCCCCTTCCTGAAAAAATAAAGGTAGAGCATTATCCCATCCCTGCAGATCTTTCTTCCTTCCTCATGGCCCAGGTGAGTTCCCAGGAAGAAAAGGATGAATGAGTATCAGCTGCACCTCTGGTGTTCCCTCCTCTTTCCC
>NW_009952895.1:743359-761564 GCF_000747805.2 Chaetura pelagica | reverse complement strand
CCTTTGGAAAACAGCTGTGCTGGGATTGAATGCTTGTATAATCTAGCAGGCTAGTTTGAGCACTTGAAGTTTAGGAGTCCCATAGGACCAGCACTTGTCAGGGTCTGGCAGGATTGAAGGGATTTGGAAATTCTCTCTGGATGCTGCACTGGGTAATTTCTTGGGTGATTTTGTTATACAATGTGTGTCATTACAGGATTGGATAAAACTATTTTATGTCTTCAACCGACGTTTTCCTCCCAAGGCCCAAGATCACCCTTCAGGTTTTTTGTTGTCTTTGTTTGGGATTTGTTGGCTTTTGTTTATTTTTGTTGCTGGGTTGGTTTTTTTTACCAGTAATTTCCATTTAATATATCTTAAACAGAATGGGTAGTTTTCTAATTATATCCACTATGAGCTTTGCTGCTCCCAGTGTGTGGGAAGACAAATTGCCATTCTCAGCAGGGTCAGTACCTGTGCACACCACTTTTTATGTATCCTAAATATTTCATAATCAGGCCAGAACAGTAATGTGCTTGGCAGAAAGAAGGAACACTGCAGCAGTGTGACTAGAACATGACAATACAATAATCAGCACATCTACTGCAGATAGATCTAAACTCCACATGGAAAAAAAAATAAAAAAAAAAGAAGAGAGAATTCATGTGCTAAATCATCATAATTCATCCAATTATCAGCATAATTCATCCAATTCTTCCATTCAAACTGTTCTTTATCTTTATACAGTCATTAGTAATTTCTGGATGTGTGCATAGCCTTCAAGTGTCCTAAAGACATTTCTATTTCCTATACAAATATTCATCTGTTTGTGAAAAGCACAAACTTGTTGCTGAACCTGGGCTTTAGTGTGATTGTTTCCTTTACCTATGGCCCTTGTGCACCACCAAAATCAGATTTAAGACCAGAGCTCTTGATGTGAGAATAAAATTTCATTCAGATTAGTCATTTTAAAATTGACTTTTTTCTCCTTCTGTAAATGTTGCATCTGATTTCCCAACTTACTTGCTGAACAATTATTCACTGAGGGATTTATTTTTTAATATTTTTACCAGTTCTAACTTTGGCAGAGTAGTGATTATGTTAAAACATGACACACTGTAGCTGAAAAGTGTTTTGGAGAAAATGAAGTCACTGTGGCACACAAAATATACAATTGCATTGCAGGAGGGATAGCTTGGCCCTACATGTCCATTCTCCACTGCCATAAGAAATCCAGTTCACCCTGTGTCTCCAAGACATCAGAATATTTCTGCAACTACTATATTTGCTTTATGCTAATAAAGGCTGTTGCCAGGGAAACCACCCCTTTTCCCACTAATCAGGCTATATTTAAAAGGCAGCAAATTGCAGAGATTATAGTATCATGGTTAAACAACTTGTCCTTGTGTATAGGAGACATTTTTGTTCCTCCAGCTCAGCAATCTTATTTGATGCTTAGGTGATGTACCTGGACTTAGAATCATAGAATCATAGACACATAGTTGTCAGGGATCCATCAGGATCATCAAGTTCAACTCCTGTCCCTGTGTAGGGCACCCCAAGAATCACACCATGTGCCTGAGAGCATCATCCAAACACTTCTTGAACCCAGGCAGACTTGGTGCTGGGACCACTGCCCTGGGAAGCTTGTTCCAGTGCGCAACCACCCTCTGGGTGTGAAGACTTTTCCTGATATCCAACCTGAACCTCCCCTGATTCAGCTTCTTGCCCTTTCCCCAAGTAATGTCACTGGTCACAGGAATGAAGAGATCAGGACCTGCCCCATCTCTTCCCCTCCTGGGGAGCCACAGACTGCAGTGAGGTCACCCCTCAGAATAAAACAAGACAGTTTCTTTACAGCTGAGGAGGCCAATCTCGCCTCTTTCTTTGCATTTTCCTTCTTACCAGTTTATAGAATTCACTGCTTAACTTTATTACTTAACAAGGATTCTCAACTCCGTAGTCCCAAAGGTGACTCTCAGGGACTAATTCAAGTCTGTGAATTCCCTGGGAAGCTGGGCAGCCACTCTGATGACCAGCAGTGAGCAAACTGAATATTTGTGGCAATCAAGCTCCAGTTGGAGCTAACAATGTTTATTTTCTAAAAAGAAAATTCAGATGACAAAGGTCATTTCATTTGTAACTCATTAGAACCAGAATTACCTTCTAGAAGGAATTTGCCCTGTGTCTTAGGAGTACAGTAATCTATTCTTTCATTCCCTTTTCTTTGTAGACAGTTAACTTGTCAACAACAAGGGTTTAGTTTAGACATAAATGTCAAGATTCTGTATCTTAGTCTCTATTTTCTATGGTTATAGTACATTTGTTTTATATCCAGTACTTGTGAATATTCATAAGCAAGAATACTCACTGCTTATATATTCACACAGAATCATTTCACAGTCTAGCCTTTCACAGCCTAGGAGGTTCCTCAAGTGCATTGATGATAACTTCTTAATGCAAATGGTGGACAAGCCAACTAGAAGAGGAGCGCTGCTGGATCTTGTACTCACCAACAAGGAGGGCCTTGTTGAAGCAGTGGTGGTCAATGGCAGCCTTGGCTGCAGTGATCACGAGATGGTGGAGTTCAGGATCCTGTGTGGAAGGAACAGAATACCCAGCAGGACCAGAACCCTGGACAGGGCAAACTTTGGTCTCCTCAATCATCTATTAAGGGAAATCCCATGGGACAGGTTGCTAGAAGGTGAAGGGGCTCAAGATAGCTGGTCAACATTCAAGGACCACTTCTTGCAAGCACAGGATCAGAGCATCCCAATGGTTAGGAAATCTAGTAAGGTTGCTAGGAGACCTGCATGGTTAAAAAAGAGACTGCTGGGCAAACTTAAGTGGAAAAGGAAAATCTATGGGTCATAGAAAGAGGTGCTGGCCACTGTTGTCAGAGGATGTAGGGAGGCAATTAGGAAAGCTAAGGCCTCCTTGGAACTTAACCTTGCAAGTCAGGTTAAGGATAATAGAAAGGGCTTTTTCAAATACATAGCTAGCAAAACTAGCAATAGAGGCAATATTGGCCCATTGAGGAATGAGGTGGGAGCCCTGGTGACAGAGGATATAAAGAAGGCAGAGGTGCTGAATGCCTTCTTTGCCTCTGTCTTCACTCCTGCAGGGTCTCCCTATGAGCCCCAGATTCATATAGCCCCAGAAGAAGTCAAGATAGAGGAAGAGTTTGACATGGTAGATGAAGATTGGGTTAGGGATCAGTTGAGTAATCTGGACATCCATAAATCAATGGGTCCAGATGGAATGCACCCAAGGGTGCTGAGGGAGCTGGCGGAGGTCATTGCTAGGCCACTCTCCATCATCTTCAGTAAGTCATGGGCAACAGGTGAGGTGCCTGAGGACTGGAGGATAGCAAATGTCACACCAGTCTACAAGAAGGGCAAGAAGGAGGACCTGGGTAACTATAGACTGGTCAGCCTCACCTCCATCCCTGGAAAAGTGATGGAACAACTTGTTCTTGTCACTATCTCTAGGTATATCAAGGACATGGATTCCTGATTCCACAGGGCAAACTTCAGCCTCCTCAATCAACTGTTAAGGGAAATCAGGAGCAGTCAGCATGGTTTTATCAAGGGTAAATCATGTTTGAATAACCTTATAGCCTTCTATGAGGAAATTACTAGGTGGATAGATGATGGTAGAGCAGTAGATGTGGTTTATCTTGATTTCAGTAAAGCATTTGACACCGTCTCCCACAGCATCCTTGTAGAAAAGTTGATCAGGTATGGGTTTGGTGATCAGGAAGTGAGGTGGATTAGGAACTGGTTGAAAGGAAGGAGTCAGAGAGTTGTAGTCAATGGGGCAGAATCTGGTTGGAGGTGTGTGACTAGTGGAGTCCCACAGGGGTCGGTACTGGGACCGGTGTTGTTCAACATCTTCATCAACGACCTGGATGAGGGTATAGAATGTACCCTCAGCAAGTTTGCTGATGACACTAAGCTGGGAGGAGTGGCTGACACACCAGAAGGCTGTGCTGCCATTCAGAGAGACTTAGATAGGGAAACCTGATGAAGTTCAACAAGGGCAAGTGTAGAGTTCTGCATTTGGGGAAGAACAACACCATGTCCCAGTACAGGTTGGGGGCTGAACTGCTGGAGAGTAGAGTAGGTGAAAGGGGCCTGGGGGCCGCGGTAGACAGGAGGATGACCATGAGCCAGCAATGTGCCCTTGTGGCCAAGAAGGCCAATGGCATCCTGGGGTGCATTAGAAAGGGTGTGCTTAGTCAGTCAAGAGAGGTTCTCCTTCCCCTCTATTCTACCTTGATGAGGCTGCATCTGGAATATTGTGTCCAGTTCTGGGCCCCTCAGTTCAAGAAGGACAGGGAACTGCTTGAAAGAGTCCCATGCAGAGCCACAAAGATGATTAAGGGAGTGGAACATCTCCCTGATGAGGAAAGGCTGAGGAAGCTGGGTCTCTTGAGCTTGGGGAAAAGGAGACTGAAGGGTGACCTCATCAATGTTTACAAATATGTAAGGGGTGAGTGTCTGGGAGATGGAATTAGGCTTTTCTCAGTGATGACCAGTGATAGGACAAGGGGTAATGGGTGCAAATTGGAGCATAGGAAGTTCAAGGTGAATATCCGAAAAAAATTTTTTACTGTGAGAGTGACAGTGCACTGGAACAGACTGCCCAGGGAGGTTGTGGAGTCTCCTTCACTGGAGACATTAAAAACCCACCTGGATGAGTTCCTGTGTGATGTATTCTAGGTGACCTTGCTCTGGCAGGGGGGTTGGACTAGATGATCTTTCCAGGTCCCTTCCAACCCCTAAGATTCTGTGACTCTATGATTCTATGATTTCTAGGCAAAGCTTAATTCTTATTGTCTTGAACCCTTAAATTAGGCAAAAAAATAATTAAATTAATTTGACTAAATATTCTGGAAAGTAAATAATACATAATTGGATTAGTTCTGAGTCTTAGAAAATTCTATTAAGTGCATACACTTTTCTCCCTCTTTTTCAAAGATCTGTAGGTTTAATACACATTGAAAATGAAGTGAAGAGAATGAAAGATTTCAGTTCTATTGGTTTACAGCAGCTGTACATCTTTTGAGCATGGAAGGATAATCTCCTAAGAATTTGGTGAGTCTTTGTTGAGTTCTGAATAGATCTGGTGAGTTCAAAGATATATTCTACTGAATTTTAATAATTTAAAACATGGAAAATGGGATGGTGCTAACAGCCATGGTTTCTAACATTAAGCATTACATCAAAAAGACCTGGAACTCTATTTTCCTAGAAAAAATAGTCTGCACAATGTTGTTCAAATAATGTATCAGAAATTTAGAGCCTGGATTTGAATCAGAAGTTACTGAAAATGTGCTTTTCTGTGTAAAACAGGGAAGATGAGTTAACAGCTGGGGACTACCTTATGTGAAACCTTGTGTCATTACCAACTATCATCCCGCTATCTCAGAGGACCAAGTTGTAGCAGAGCTGTAGTATTCACATGCTGTGCCTGTGCCCAGATATTCCTCTGTGTTCACACCAAGAGGGGGGCTTAGACAACTTGTTGTTAATGCAACCAGCACGCCCTTCTCTTTGCAGAATTAGGCAATCTTTAGTAAGCAGTTGGATAATTAAAAGCAAATCCTTTACATGTCATCACAGCAGGTCTACCAAGGACAGAGAAGCAGACTAAACATTCAAATATCTAATGGACTTCTCTGTGTGTTCAAGCTCCAAGGGACCTATATGAATGATACCACTTGTGTAAAGTATTCTAAAAGTATCATTATGGTTGTTGCTATTATTGAGATTTATACTGCTTTTTATGTGCAAAATCCTGGCTCTAGTCTAAGCAGCACTTAAAAAATGTTTAAGTCGGGCAAAGCTTGCGGTCAGGACTACAGGAAAGTGGCTAAAGCTACATCCACCTGCCCTGATACTTGATGACAAGGTGGTAATAGATGTGTGGAATGCTCTGCAACCTTGCTTATGTGCTGCCATATGAATGCATTGACTGCTAATAAAATAATAATTCTATTAACATTGTACATGTTAAATGCTTTTCTTTAAAACTTAAAGATCCAAAATAATATGTGATTATAAAAATGGCATTTTATATTTCAATGTTTTGGAACATTCACACATAGAATCATAGAATGGTTTGAGTTGGAAGGGACATTAAAGATCATCCAGTTCGAACCCCCCTGCATGGACAGGGACATCTTCCACCAGACCAGGTTGCTCCAAGTCCCATACAATCTGCCCTTGAACACTGCCAGGGATGGGGCAGCCACAGCTTCTCTGGGCAACCCATTCCAGTGTCTCACCACCCTCACAGTAAGGATTTTCCTCCTAATGTCTATCTTAAATCTGCCCTCTTTCTGTTTTGATCCATTTGATCCATTGGGCTCCATCCACTGGAGCCCTTTCAGGTACTGGAAGGTGCTCTAAAGTCTCCTCAGAGCATTCTCTTCTCCAGGCTGAGCAGCCTCAGGTCTCTCAGCATGTCCCCACAGCACAGCTGCTCCAGCCCATGGATCATCTTTGTGACTGTTCTCTGCAATTTCTCCAGGAGCTCCAGTATTCACATGTATTTACATATATCAAAGATCAGCTCATTCAAATGCAGTGTCCTTTATGACACACTCATGTATTTTCTCTCGTGCTCTAATAACCCTGCTAGGTTAATACAGCAGCCTCTGTCCTGTGGATATTAGAACACTTTTAGTATGTTAGAAACTAAAGTGGCTTCCTGCTGTTCACAGAGGCAAAATCCTTGTGCTCAGAATTCAGATTTTTCCATAATGTATCTCCAGGTTATTTATTTGTTCTCTAGAGTTCATTTCCTTCACTTTTTCATGCAGTAGGAGATTTTAAGATTAAATAAATATTTACATTGAATATTTTGGGGGATTTTATTTGTTCTCTAGAGTTCATTTCCTTCACTTTTTCATGCAGTAGGAGATTTTAAGATTAAATAAATATTTACATTGAATATTTTGGGGGATTTTATATTTTCTTTTTGATGCCTATTTTATGTTTACACCCTCAGCTTTACACTGAATGGCAGATTTCCAGTTTCCCAAAAAGCATCTTCATGTTAGTTATAATTTACTTGGCAGCTCATATATATTACATAGGTCATAGGAAGTAATTTTTAATATATCCTTCTAAGTAAGTTTATTTCTTACTGCTTTTTTATGAGGCTCTGACAGTTTTGATCAATGAGTTCTAGTTGACATGTAATGCAATCACGTTCACTTAAAGGCTGTCAAAAAATAATCAAATGCTAATAAGTATCACATGCCATATCCTAACAATATGAAAAGCAAAACAAGAATAGCTTCTCAAACCAAAATTGAGTTTAAATTTTAGGCAAAGCAATGGCCTCTGCATCCTCCTATTGTTTTTAGTGACAAAGTACGTCCAGTTTTTTGGATACAGAAAGGAAATAATCAGCACAATTTAGGCTGGGCACGTTCCCTAGGAGAATATTCCTTCATTATCTCTCTCTATTGGGTGAGATCCTGAAAACAGTGAGAAAAATCTCCTTTTCTGGCCTCACTGAAGCAGACCCTCTATTTCAACAGGTTTTTGCAGCAACAAGAACACACTGTTGGAGCATCAGTGGTGTAACCTGGTTAAATCCAGAGAGTGAAAAGAGCTGCCTGCTCTCACCAGCTGTGACTATTATTCATTTTTCTTTGACAATCTTCCCATCAAATGGGATTACAGCTCTGTATGGTTCATTTGTGTCTTAGTGGTTACCTTGAATGGTTAAAATAGGGGTGAAATTGGCTGTCATCTCTGGAAACTGCCAGTTGATGTATTTCAGCCTTTTAAGCAGGACTCACCATTGCTTATGGTTTTATTGACAACAAAACCCCAGTGTAAAATTTGGGTTTACTTGAAAAACATTGAATCTGTAGAATCAGGATTGATACATGACTGCAGGAATTAGAGTTAGAGAAGGGAGTTTAAACCTTTTAAGATATGTGGCTTAGCTGCAATGGAGGATCTTAAAATATACTGGGGGACACAGCCTCAAAATATGTTTGAGATTGTATATATACTTATATATATATACACTTTTAGAAACTGTTACTAATATTGCACTTTACTTCCTATAATGGGGAAGACTAAGTAGGTATTATTCATTCATTTACTGAATAAGTGTGTTAATGGTTTCATACTCAGCACTTTTCGAACAATTTCTTATTATGAGTTTGGAAATGATCCTGTGCTTTTGACAGATAATTGTGTTTTAAAGTTTAAATACTTTTATGATGAATTTTTGAGGCAGGTGGTAGTTTGATTAATTTTTTAAGAGCCCTGCTTATGCAAAGAATGTGAAAAGTATTGCACATACTTGTAAGCTATTTCTCAATAAAATTTAAACACTATTTTCTTTGTGAAGAATGTATTGGGATTTGAAGAGTAACTTCCATTTTCTTTTTTGGATGTTTTTAGGTGACCTAAAACTATGGCTAACATTTTTTATTGAATGCAGTGATTTAAAAAGCTTGGAGAAGTTTTTTCTTTGGTTAGTGTTGTGGGATTTTTCTTCTTTTCTTTTGATGATGTTTTGTGTTTTTTTTTTGTTGGTGGTGTTGTTGTTGCTGTGCATTTTAGTAACAGGAATGATTTAGTTATCCAGATTCTCTAAATATGAAGTGAGCTTAATGTTATTCAGACAGTATAGTATAGCAAGAATCTCATATACCCAAATATCAGCAAACTGATTAAACTGAAAATTATCATACATTTAAATATCCCAGTGGAAAGAAGTAGTGATAGAAATGCACCCCAAGCAGCTGTTTCATATGGAGTACAGAGCAGTCAAAGTTACCCAACCCACACATCAGCCAGGCACTATGTAAATTTTTTTGAACTGTTGGCAGGCTGTGATTAACACATGAACCAGACATTATAGTCCTAAGTTTTTTCACTCTCTTCTTTAGAGGTTTGTCTTGCCATAAACCACCTAGAGACAATATTCACATGCAGGGATCAAGGATCAGAGATGAGAGCCCAGTAATGGGATTCATATGTTTATCTGAGTGATTTAAGAGTTCAGTGACCAGTCAGAGCTCATATTTTGTATATCCCTTTCCAGTAAAGGCAAAGAAAAAAAATTGTCATCATCACCACAGAGTGGTTTGAGTTGGATGGGACCTTAAAGATCTAGTTCTAATCCCTTTGCATGGGCAGGGACACCTCCCACTAGATCAGGTTGCTCAGGGCCCCAGCCAACCTGGCTTTGAACACTGCCAGGGATGGAGCATCCACAACTTTTCTGGGCAGTGTGTCCCAGGGTCTCACCACCCTCACACTGTAGAATTTCCTCCTAATATCTAATCTAAATCTCCCCTCTTCCTGTTTTGATCCATTATCTCTTGTCCTCTCACTCCAAGCCCTTGTAAAAAGTCCTTCTCAGTTTTCCTGTAGCCCCTTCAGGCCTTGAAGGCCACTATGAGGTCCCCCCAGAGCCTTCTTTTTCTCCAGGCTGACTAGTCCTGACTCTCTCAGCTTGTCCTTGTAGAAGAGCTGCTCCAGCCCCTGGATCATCTTTGTGACCCTTCTGTGGACTTTCTCCATAAGCTCCATGTCCTTATGTTGGGGGCTCCAGAACTAGACACAGTTCTCCAGATGGGGTCTCATGAGAGCTGAGTAAAGGGGGAAAATCACCTTCCTTGACCTGCAGGCTGTGCTTCTTTTGATGCAGCCCAGGACACAGTTGGTTCCTGAGCTGCTAGTGTGCATTGCCAGCTCATGTGACCATCTGGAGCTAATATTTCTAGAGGTTGCTGCTGCAGTGACTACCTTTTAGAAGTGTGAGAACCCAGGTTTCTTCACACAGTGAAGGGAGAGTCACAGAGCCACAGAGTGGTCAGGGTTGGAAGGGACCTCTGAAGGTCATCTAGTCCAACCCTCCTGCTGGAGGACTATCACCTACAGTAGATCACACAGGAACACCTTCAGAGGGTTTTTAAATGACTCCAGAGAAGGAAACTCCACAGCCTCTCTAGGCAGCTTGTTCCAGTGCTCTATTACTTTCACAATAAAAAAGTATTCTCTGTTTAACTTGAACCTCCTGTGCTCCAGCTTCTGCCCATTGCTCCTTGTCTTGTCATCAGATACTGCAGAAAAGAGAATGGACTCATCCTCCTGACCCTCCCCCTTTGGATATGTACAAACATTTATGAGATCCCCCCTCGGCTTCTTCCTTATCCAGACTGAGCAGACCCAGCTCTCTCAGCCTTTCTTCATATGGCAGATGCTCCATTCCCCCAATCATCTTTGTGGCCCTGTGCTGGACTCTTTCCAGTAGTTCTTTAAAGAGACTTCCAGAGAGGAATTACATGTCTGTGAGATCAAAAGTTGTCTTGATGTAGACATTTCCTTGAATCAACCAGATTGTTCTAAAGCCAGAAAAATCCCTGGGTAGGATAATGATCACACTGCACAATGATGTTGCCAGCTCCTCAGTCATGCCCTCATATCACTAGGGTACCATCTATGGGGCAAAATGCTGAGCCCTTTACTAAACACATCCATCTCTAGATTATGAATCTCCTTATGCTTCTTACAAGTGCAATGGAGAAAATACACAAGTGATGAAGCCAGCCAGATGCTAACGGAGCCGCCTCACACAGCAAACTCATTTGTTCTTCAAAGGTTGCTAAGAGACTGATTTCATAGCTACACACTTAGAGTACTCATCTCAGACCTGAATGAATGAAATTCAGGTTCTGGGACAGTCTGAGCTGAAACAGCAGATGATAAATTGTTCTGATGCATAACTCCACAAAGTGAGTTTCTGAACCTGAATCTCCAGCACCCCTGGCAAGTGCACTGACATGATGCACAGTGCTGAATGAAATAACTACTGTAAGATTTACACTGCCAGTCTATATTGGTTATGCATTTTTTGCTGTTCATCTTGACATACCCACTCTGAATACATGATTCAAGCTGCTGGATTCATTAAACTGATCCAAGAAACAGCTACAGTGAATTGTATATCCCTATTTGTGTATAGGATGAGTTACATACCTCCTGGCAAATATCATGCATCAAGGTGACAGATAACTCAGTAATATACGTTACTAGGCAGGCAATTCAGTGCCAAGAGAAGAGCTGGAGGAAAAGACCAGGTAATTTGTCACTGGAGATACAAGAACAGAAAGAACATAAAAATAAAACAAAACCTACAAACCCAACTGCTCTGGCAATGGCTACATTCCTATTCTAAGACAACTGGCAAAGTAATGAGATAAAATTGCCAAAGATCAAGGAAATCCAAAAATGAGGGAGAGAAGATGACTAGCACAGCACAACATCAATCACATTAGAAACCAGAATAAACAGTAAGTGCCAAACTGGAGGTGGAGGTATGGCTGCAAAGACACACAAGCATTTTCCATGGGTGACAAAATATCCCAGATAACTATGCTAAAAAAAACACAAGAACAAAAACCCCTTAACAAAAGGCCTCAGGGCTCAGTTTTGGGGCCAGTTTTATTCAATATCTTTACCAGGGCTCTGGATGAGGGAACTGAGTGCACCCGCAGTAAGTTTGCAGCCAACATCACATTGGGTGTGAGTGTTGATCTGCTAGAGGGTAGGAAGGCTCTGCTGAGGGACCTGGACAGGCTGGATCGATGGACCAAGGCCAATGGCTTGACTTTCAATAAGGCCAAGTGCCAGGTCCTGCACTTCAGTCACAACAACCCTTGGTAGAGCTACAGGCTTGGGGAGGAGTGGCTGGAGAGCTGCCCAGCAGAGAAGAACCTGGAGGTGCTGGTGGACAGCCAGATGAACATGAGCCAGCAGTGTGCCCAGGTAGCCAAGAAGGCCAGTGGCATCCTGGCCTGCATCAGGAATAGTGTGGCCAGCAGGAGTAGAGAGGTTATTGTGCCCCTGTACTTGGCAATGGTGAGGTCACACCTCGAGTGCTGTGTGCAGTTCTAGGCCCCTCACTACAGGAAGGACACTGAGTTGCTGAAGAGTGTCCAGAGAAGAGCTACCAAGCTGGTGAAGGGTCTAGAGAACAAGCAATATGAGAAGCAGCTGAGGGAACTGGGGATGTTTAGTTTGGAGAAGAGGAGGCTGAGGGGAGACCTCATTGTCCTCTACAGCTACCTGAAAGGAGGTCGTAGGGAGGTGGATGTTGGCCTTCTCTTCCTCGTAAATAACAATAAGACCAGAGGAAATGGCCTGAAGTTGCACCAGGGGAGGCTCAGATTGGATATTAGGAAGAATCTCTGTACTGAGAGAGTGGTCAGGCACTGGCAAAGCCTGCCCAGGGAGGTGGTGGACTCACCATCTTTGGAGGTGTTCAAGAAACGTGTAGATGTTGCACTTCTACATGTGGGGGGGGTTGTGGGTGTTTTTTGGTCGGGTGTGTGTTATCTGTAACTTCTCTCTTTATTAACCACTTTTGTACCATGAAAGCTTGGGATTACTTCTTTTTATATTTTTTTTTCACCCATAAAAGTCTTTGGCCGTTATATTTGATGTAGAATATGAAATGTTAACCCTCCCAGTGAAATATTTTCAACTGCAATAAAAAATACATTTGTTTTGATGAAATCCCATTAATGCAGATACAGTTTTCACACACATGCTTAACATACCCGTGGAAAAGTAAATTGAAAAGAGTCTGGGCTGCAAAACATTCCACCCAGCTACTATGAGACGGAGGAAGTAGTTTTGGTCCTTCACCAGAGGTTGAAATACTTGTGTTTTTGCATTACAACGTGGACCTTAATTATAAAATGGAATGTTATTTTTTATTACATATATCTGACTGATTTAGGATTGAGATCATAGAATGGTTTGAGTCAGAAGGGACCTTTAAAGACAATCTAGTTCAACCCCTCTGTTAGTAACATCTTTCACTAGATAAGGTAGATGAAAGTCTTGTCCAATGTAATCTTGAACACTAACAAGGAGGGGGTACCAACAACTGCTTGCAACTTGTTCCAGTGTCTCCCCACACTCATAGTACTGAATTTGTTTCTCATGTCAAATGTAAATCTACCTCTTTTAGCTTAAAACCATTGGCACTTGTCCTATCACTACAGACCTGGCAAAAAGCCTCTCTCCACTTTTCTTATAAATCTCCTTTCAGTATCAGAAGGCCACAAGGTCTCTCTGCAGCCTTCTCTTCTTCAGGTTAAACAGTCCCAACACTTTCAGGCTGATTTCACAGGAGAGGTGCTCCAGCCCCCTTCCTTAAGACCTTCTCCACAAGGTCCATGTCTTTCTTCTGCTGGGGGCCGCAAAGTTGGATGTGGTAGAGTAAATGGGGAGATACATCTTCTTCACCGTGCTGGCCATAGTTCTTTTGATGCAGATGGCTTTCTGGGCTGCATGTGGTCATTGTAAATTTTTCATCCTCCATCACCCCAAAGTCCTTCTCAAAGGCTGCTCTTGATCCCCTCATCCCCCAGCTTCTATTGATACTGGGGATTGCCCCAACCCAGGAGGTGAACTTTGCACTTGGCCTTCTTGAACTTCATAAGCTCGCTATAAGCTCGCTTCTCCAGCCTATCCCTCTGGCTGACATCCCTTTCCTCAAGCATGTTAACTGCACCACTCAGCTTGGTGTTGTTTGCAAACTAGCTGAGGGTGCTCCTCATACAACTGTCAATGACATTGATTGAGTTATTAAATAAAACTGACCCCAGTGCAGACCCTTGAGGGACACCACTTTTTACTGGTTTCCACTAGGACTCTGTGGAATTAAGATGACTTGCTACATTCTTAGAATAGTCAGCTGATTATTTATTTTATTTTTAGTACTCAGATAACAGATGTGCAAATATTTTATTTACTGGGTGATACTCCAAGCCTGTTTTCCAAACAGTATTGTTCATTTCTAGAGCTATATGAAAGACTATCATTACAATATTATTTTCTTGAAAAATGTTACACACAATAGAGGCTTTTTGATTCATAGAATTTTTTTGTTGATGGGATTGAATCAATTTCAACAGGGTTTATTTTTCTGTTCACTGGCAAAATCACCAACATCATAGAAAAGACAGCTTTATTGGTTTTCAAGATCAGTTGTCTTGATTTCTAAGTTTAGGGATCACTTATACTTAGTAAGACTGTCAAAAGAAAGAGTGGAGGAAAAAGTTTGGAACTGAACTCCCACTCCTCTTTGTGGTCCCAAAACTTCTTCCAGAGAATGCTTTCAAGGGCTTAGGAAGCAAGTTGCATTTCAACAGTCAAGATGACAGTCCATGAGACTTGTTGTAATACTCTAATGATTAGGAAGAATTTGGAATCCTCCTCCTGCCTGAATGAAATAAATACAGCATTTCTTACTATCAGACTGTCCTCAACCCTTCAACATCGCAGCTGTTGACCATATGTAGCAATAACAGTGTGCAGCTGTGGGCCTACAGAAGAAAGAGGAACATACAGATCAGCATGGTCAAGGGAGGGTCAAGGCCAGGTTGGATGGGGCTTGGAGCAACCTGGTCTAGTGGGACGTGTCCCTGCTCATAGCAAGGGGTTTAGAAGTAGATGGTCTTTAAGGTTCCTTCCAAACCCAAACCATTCTATGATAGAGCTCACAACCTAAACTGTTTTGGTGTACAAAAAGCTGGAGCAGATGTGCCAGCACCTCTGCATATAGAAGGAATGTTGTCTCTGAAGCACAGCTGGCTCTCTGGACTTGCCTAGCTTCATTGAAAGTGTGCAAATTGTCACTCTCCTAAGACCAAGCTCATTACTCAACTGGAACCAATGTTATCAGGAACAACAACAAATATCTCAATGATAGAAAGTGCATTATTGTCAAGTCTGAAGTCTTTTCACTAAATACACAGGCAATAAAGCTAGTAAATCTCTGGTTGAATAGGTTGGCTTTGTGTTCAAAAGTCACACAGACACCTCTACAAGGCTATTCCTCCCTTCCTAAAACATTTTATGTTAGGTGACTTACTTTTCAGGGGTACCCAAACTTGAGATGAGAAATTATATTTAATGCTGTCAGAAAATAAAGCTTTTTCCACTTAACTTTTTTGTTAAAAACAACTGGAAAAAGTTGGATGGGACTCTAAGCAACCCAATCAAATGGGAGGTGTCCCTGCCCATACAGAGGGGTTCGATCTAGATGATCTTTGAGGTCCCTTCCAACCCTAACCTCTTTATGATTCTACATTTAAAACTGTTTCAGTAAAGAAAACCCATGCACCAAAACAAGAGGCAGACACATGGCATGGGAAAAATGAGAACAAAAGCTTCTCCAATCCTGATGATTATAAAGTGGTGTTAGAAATAATAAAAAGACAAGCTTGTAATGCGAGATGCTGGAGAAACTAAATAATAGGCAGTGGCATCATCCTGGAATTCTGTGCTTGCAGTTTGATCAGCAGATGGTGGTGATCTAATTGTCAACAACATAGAAAAGAGACCAAAACTTCACCAACAATTAATTTACAAACTACAGACATCAGTACACGTTCAGGTGCTTTTTTTTTTTCATCCATCAAAGAGTGGAGTTGTAATGTTTCTGAAATATGCATTGCAAGTTTTTAGTGGAAGTCTGCTGAATATTTTATTTCCAATCATCTGAACTAGTAAAGCTACAAAAGAATGCCTTCAAGCTGAAAAATGTAGTTTTACAAGCTGAACAGCCCATTTTGGGGAATGACCAATGCTGTTCTTCCATTTTGTGTTTCCAAGAGGACACTATAAGCAGCTGGCTTTGCAGTTTTTATTTTTTAGTGTTCTATAAGACTGCTTGCTGAACAATGCTGCCAGTTACAGGTCACATAATCAGAAGAGCATATATTTTATTGCTGAGTGGCAGAATAAGTTTTCTTTTAAAAAGTGCTGGCTGCAGACACCTTCACTCTTTCTTTGAAAGCAACTGTAGAAGCTCAGGAATGCAATGAACTAACTTCAAAGCTGTCTAGGACCAAACAAAGATGACTAATTTTCATATCTGGGAAGGGCTAGTATAATGGAATTCAGGCCTGGCTACAACCCAAATACACTTTAATTTATCCAAGTTTAAAGCCACTGCTAAAGGATGAGGACTTAACAGCTTTTCTCTAGAGATACCTCTTGCCACTGGGCACAGAGGGAAATCTATGTGCTTAGAAAGGGCTGGAAGCTTACAAGAAATCAGATGCTCATATCACAAAGACAATAGTGAGATTTTAGGTCTTTATTGTCACATTCAGGCAAGATGCTGAAGCTGCTAAGTTTTTACAGCAAGAAATTCAGATTCTCAGCCACAGCCTCTAGATGTCCACTGACTCCTAGAGCTTTCAGAGTAAGGTCATGGCAGATGGGAACTCTGGGGCTGTGAGAGCCACATCCTGAGGTAGACTTTAAAACTCACCCTCATTGAAATTCAGCTGAGCTTGTTGCCCAGATATTTCTGTGAGCCTGAATGTTGGCAAAGCCCAACAGTTTTATGGGCTTTTCTTTTGATACTGTAGGTGTTGCCATTAGCAAAGAATTGGACTGATTTTATTTTTTTTTCTGTAAATCCACAATTCTAAGGCTTGATCATCCATTAAGCACCATATCAAGGAGCCCAGAATTTTGTGTCATCTGCAAGAATACCCATTAGTTTAATACTAATTTCTTTTCATATTCTTTACATGTACTCCTGTGCTTTATTAGCAGAATGAGTAAGCAAGGACTTTACTTTCTCTCTGATGCTCTTTATCCTGTATGGTTCTAAAACATCCTGTCCTAATCACCTCAGAACTAAGCATTTTTTCCACGTATTCAAGAACTTTTCTTTGGATCTCTTCCATTTCTGCTATATGTTTTTGAGATGAGATAATGGTAGGATGAACAGTGTTACATAAGGCCAAGCCAGGAAAGAACATGATTATATCTAGTCTATAGTCTGAAGTTTGTTTTCTAGACCTTCTTTAACTGCCTTTATGTTTTGTTTAACTGCAGCTACACAATTAATTATCTTTAAAGACTTGCGGAACTTTTTTTCTGCAATTATTTGAGGTGCACTCTAGCTGGGTTTCAGTGTATACTTGCTACTGTATTATTTTTTACCTTCCTCTCCACTGTTGAATGTTCATCTGCTGTCATGTCAAACTTGCCTTTAGCATTTCTAAAAACTGTATTTTTGTTCAACTATAATAGAGTTAATATAAACATAGAACAGCATAGGACCTGCAGAAAAGAACCGTGAATAAACAGACGAGGACACAACTACAAGTCAGCTCCCTCCAAATAATAGTATCAACAAGACCTAAACCATCACTGACAAATGTTTCTCTAAATGTTCTTTAAAACTTAAGAATGATCCAACAGGCTTTCCAAGTGGTCAAAGTCTCTTAATAACTAAGGCACGAGCTGAAGCTCTCTGGTACTTGTTTCAATCCAGTGGGTTACACTTCTATTGCTTTTTATAACACTCATTGAGCACTTGAAGGTTGTATTCCTTCAGTCTTTTCTTTCTCTTGAACAAGATTGTATTCTTTCAACCTTTCATTGCAGGAAAAACAGTAGTTGATCACAATGATCCTGGTGAGCTTGAAAATATTAGTCAGTAAATGTATCAGTTCTCCGAAAGATCTCACACACCTATCTAATCTTCATTGATTTGGGAAGTCTCTGTTGCTGAAAATGTTCCTACTTCATGCATAACACTGACAACTTATAACCACACCACTTTAAAACAAATATACTAAACAAATGTCTATGCCATAAGCAAGTAGGGGCTGAAGTTTGGAAATGCATGTTATACTTGGGATATGCTCCTGTGTAGGATTCCCAGACTTAAGTTTCCAGATCCTGTGTTCTCCCTCCTTAAAATAAAATGCCAGATTTTGAGGGAAAAATTACATTACCTTAAAATCTAGGAACTTAGACTGATGATTTTAGCTAAAATATTTTATTGAACGTAAGGAAAAAACTTTGACTTTTAGAAAAGATAGATTCTACATTTGTTTTAATGTTTTCAGTGGGTACATCACCTCAGTGCAAGGACTATCTTGCTTTGCCTGTTCTTATTCCTTTAAAGGTAAAAAAAGGCAAAAAAGATCCCTATTTTCATTAATATAAATTTAATATTTGGTAGGCTGGAATAAAACCCACTATAATTCTACTTAATCTTAGGCTATTCTTTGGCAGAGAAAGGAGCTTTAACTAACACCTATGAATGAAGGGAAATTAAGGATGCTTTCAGATGACTGCACAAAAGAAACCATGCAAGCCACATCATGAAATGATGTTAAAGAATGATGCATTGCAGCAGG
>NW_009952895.1:620345-743342 GCF_000747805.2 Chaetura pelagica | reverse complement strand
AGCAGGAATATCAGTGTGTGTCCTGAACAGAAAGAGTGAAAAAGAGACTTTAAATTGTATGGGAATAGGAAATAGGAAATAAGAAACAGTACAGAGACAAGAAAATTGTCAACTTCTCATTCATTTTTATTGTCCTTTCCACTCATTGCAAGAAGATACTGTAAAGAAAGTTTACAGTAAAGATTATGTTTATGAACAGAGGCCACAATAAACGGGGCTGATGTCTTCATTTGTACTCAAGGAAGGAGAGTCTGTGGGTTCAGCCTGAGTTCGGTTTCCTCAGATAAAGAACAAGCCCTTGATTTCTACACTATTTATAAACTGTCTGAGCAGGCAGAAAAGTTTATCCTAATGATGTGTAACTCTTGCCACACCCCTGCTTCAAGAGAAGGAAGCTCTGCAGCATGGGATTCATGTTAGTATAGTTTTGAAGGGAAGAAACAGCAAATCTTGCCCAGTTTCCTTCTGCTGGCATACACTGGGAGGAGGATTTCCCTCAACAGGAACCTCTTGTCAATAATGTTTATACTGATTCTTCTTCACATTATAACCCTATCTAAGGGCTCCACCTGAGGTGGAGACCCCTGTGAAGAAACTGTACAAATAGAAGAGATGAACAAAGGTCTCCTGCTGACAGAGACAGCAGCACAGGATCTCAAGTTCTGCATGACATGAAAGACACATTGGCCTGGGGTCATGATAATGTCAGGGTTAGCTGTCCCCTTTTTTACCCCTTGAAAATCCACTCTTGCAAAAAGTGAAAAAAAAATCACTTCCCCAAGCATTTTATAACTGAGATTTTACAAAAGTAGAAGTACCAGGACATTGACTTTACAGATAGGAAACTGGAACTCAAAAAGATTTATTAGTTTGCCTAAGGCTGGAGAATAAGTGCATGGTAAAGGAACAGAATCCTTGGGTGGAATTTAAAGCAGTAAATAAAATAGGACTAAGCCCATTCTCTGGCCCTGCAGTAAGAAGCACAGCAAAGGTTAATGGTGGCAGATCTCTTTTCTGGAAGACAACAGGACAGCTTCAACTGGAGCTGGACAGGCACATTCAAAAGACAAGACTCAACAGGCAAGCTGCAATGAAGTGAATTTTTATTAGATATAACTAAAATATTCCCATAGGGAGCAAAGAAATAGAGATGTGGCAGAGTTCCAATCCATGGAGATTTTCGAAACCACACTAGACATGTCTGTCTTTTCTTTGGGACTTATGTGTATCTCAATCTTTCCATGTATTTGATGTTTTAAACTAATGCTTGGCTCTAGTTCTGCAATGTCTTGCTGCTCGAAAGGCTGCTAGAATTTATATGAAATTACCCTTTTAATTCTGCTGTGTGAAGTAACACACAGCAACATACAGAGCTTCATTACTGTCATTCCCTGATTAGAGCAGAAGTGGCCAACTGACAGCCCAGAGGAGTGTCCATCCCCCAGGATAATTTTCCCTTGTCCCTTGAAATGCAAGACAATCAGAAGATGAACCCAACTCATGCTACGGTTTATGTGTATCATAAAGTTGAGGATGAGATAGATCAGGTAGGGAAGCCAGGTGAGCTATGCATCCCGTAATACATCTGTGTTGTCCTGCCCTTCAAGCATGTAATAAGTAAAAAATCAGACCCTTCAAATCCTAAACCTGTCCTTTTCCATTTTTTATCCACTAACCTGTAATACTGCTTGACTAGGAAAATTTAATTTGAATCTTAACTCTCGTTTAGTCAAATTTCTTGTCTGAGGAATGTAACAAAATGTGGAAGGGGTGCTGGCACATTATAAACCCCACAGGAGTGCCATAAAGTCTTAGCTGACAAAACATGAAGCTAATGAATTGATTAATGCTGTTAGCAGAGTGGGCTTACCCTTAGAAAATTCAACAGATCAGAGCACTAATTTTATGTCTTCCCTGCTAAATGAGGTGTGCAAGCTTTTAAAAATTCCCCCTTCACACAGAGTTCTGTATCAGTCAGAAACAGATGGGCTTGTAGAATACTTTAATCAAACACTTAAGCAGATGCTAAGAAAATTCATTAGCAGTGAACCAAAACATTGGGATAAATTGTTACCTTTTGTTTAGTTTGTCTATGGGGAGGTCTCTTAATCATCAATTGCATGTTTCCCCATACCTTTCCAAAAATGCTCAGGAGGCAGACACTGTGAATTTGTGTAGTTTGCAAATTACCCAACATTGGCAGTATCACATTTTCATCCAGAAAACATCCTTCATAATTATGTTGCTCAGAAGTGTAAACCAAGGCCCTCATCCTGCAGATAGATCCACACAGCTGGAAAGATATAATATGAACCTGACTGACAGCAATAGTCAGCATTCAAAATAGACAATCTTTATGAAATATTGAGGATGGAGATTGATGAAACTGAACAAAAACAGTGCCACTTACAAAAAAGGTACAGATTTGTCTCTTTTATGCTTCCGTCACTGGATAACCCTTTCCCTGAGATAACTGAGTAGTGTTAGGACAGGGGATAGACAGATTGCACAGACAGCAGTGTCATGGGAGTTCCCAGATGTGAAAACTTTTCAGCAGATGTGAGCTAGGCTGGTCGTGGCAGACCAGACATTTTAATATACAAGTTTGCTGGCTTAGGGTTAAATATGTGGACCTGAATTGACATCATAATGACACACTCTGACTGCCTATGGTCCTGGAAAAGTCTCATGACACAATATTTTGGTGGCTCAGGTTTTTCCTTAAACAGCTGGGTATCTAGAATGTCACTACATGGAGTTGTAATATTAAGTAGAGAAGTAGTGTTACTGCATTTTGATAGCCAAAAAAAGATGTGAAATATAACTAAGTCTTTTTAATTCAGGTATTTAATTTCAGTAATACACTCTGACTACCCAGGAGGATACTCAGTCTCTGTGAGAAAGTTTAGCTGATGATTAACATTTTTGCAGAAACACTGATGAAACAATGTCAAGCAAGACCATGTATATATATTAATATATATATATACACACACACACAGAGTCTTTAGGAGCCTCAGTTCACTTCAAAATTATGGGAATGTAAAAAAGTGTAAAATTTGGCTCTGTGAATGCTCTAAGTATATATTAATTTAGATTAATCTAATGCATAGTTCAACTTATTCTATGCATACAAAAAGTTGTTGGTAAAGCTCTTCAAAATGTTGATCAAAATCAAAATATCATAAGGAGGAAGAAAAGTTGTTCTATAATGCTCTGAAGACAATACTTTCCTTTTCCTCTTCCTGCCAGAAAAGAAAACCTGACAAATTTTTACTTTTTACAAATTTCACATTTTAGAATTTACATCTAGTTAAGTTTGGTACAAAAATGTCAAATAGGAATAAGAATCGAAAGGTTCCTTTCTGATCTGTTGTAGTAAAATGTTGCAAGAGGACACAGAAGAATTAATTTTTTTCATATTGGAAAGCAAATGGAGGATATGAAAGAGGAGAGACTGGCCATTCAGCAAATATTCGTGAATGATTCTTGAATACTTCAAGTTACTATGAAATTGAATTTTTTTGGGACCTAGCTAAAAATAAATGGAAACTAAAAGCAAAGGAAATGTCATGTAAGGTCAGGGTCATCAGCCTAAGAAATCTGAAACCAAGTTTTTGTAGGAAATTTGGCATCTTTTAAGGTACACTGCTGAAAAGGACAATTAAATTCTAAATACCTTTTGGGAAATTTTTCATCTTTCAAATTCAAATAGTTTCATAACCTCTACTTGTACAATTTTCTGAGGGAAGTATGCATTATAGATAATATCTATTTTCACTCTTCCCTTTTTCCATGTTTCCTTTCCTTATTCTTCTAAGATACAAAACTTCTGAGAATTCTGAATTTAAATATGTAACTCATTTCACAAGATCACAGGAGTTCCTTCTTTTTTCATTCTGCCCTTTCCGTCTTCTATCATCTAACGTTATTGGGTTGAATTGATTTTTTTAAATACCTAAGAAATAAAAGCAGACAGGGGCAAAATAGATAAAAATTTTAAAATTTGTACATGACAGGATTGTGGTTACATCAAACAGCTGCAAAAGAACCTGTCTGTTCATCTGTGATATTATCTTTCCTTCTTACTAAGGAATGAATCCATCTCAGAGGCCTTTTGAGCAGCTCCACTCCCCTCTGTGAAAAGCTTAGTGCAGATCTTAGCCATGCAGCCCACAGTGAAGATCTCTGCAACTCACTGTTGACTTAAAATATTCTGGTTTGAGCAGCAGCTCCCCAGCCTAATGCTCTACTAGAAGCAAGGAAAAGTCAGCAAAACTATACCTCTCCATTTCTCTGACAAAGAGAAAATGGGTCTTGAATCCCACTATGCAATGTCTTGGGATGGTCTCCTGTGCAATGCCTATGGGAACTGCCTGGGAAAATGGCTGTTTTCCATCTGTCCCATCTTCTAACTGCACAATTTGAATGATTTTGCAGGCAAGACAAGGAAAAATTATCTTCCATCAGATAAAGTTAGTCCTTTAAATTATGTGGAAATGATTTATCAAGATAGGTCTTTTTATGTTCTTGTTAGAAGCTATTCAGTGGTAGGATGTTGGTGCAAGATTTAATTATGAAGGTGTCTCAGGAAACATCTGCTGTCACCTAAACAGTAACACTCTGCTAATCAGATCTACAATGCAGAGTTGGAAGCAATTCTTTGCCTACATCAGCTGTGAAACACAGCAAAGAGTGACCTCACTGTCTTTCTGCCATCTGAATGATTTGTTTGATTAGTTCTGGGTGTTAACCTTTTCTTTTGTCCATTTTATGCAGAAATATCCTTGCGTGAAAGTTCATGTTTAAGGAACTCTGTCTACCAGCAATAAACAGGCAAAGAACTAAAAGTACAGGAGACATTCTTCTTATACCAGTGTTCAGTCCAACAAAGGGAATAAGAAACAAGTCCCTGCACACAACCCAACTTGACAACTTCACAAACTCTCCAGCACCCAGGGCTAACCCCAGCTATATCCACATGGCAGGAATTAGGGCATTGGATTGTAGGTAGGTGTAGACTCATCCATCCATCCGTGTCTCACTGCATTCTTATGGCATGATTGGATCACGGGGGAAGCCAAGGAAGTTCTTCATACATCTAAATTCCTTGTAGGCTGGGATTATACTCTGTTATATTATCAGGGAGAGATCACAAGTATTCCCAAATGCAGTCAATCCAGTAGTTAGTTGTACTCTTGATCAGAGTAGAAAATAGCCATGTATCAGTACAACCTAACTCAGCATTAGGACAGCTTCTCTGTTGCCCATCATTGCCACACAAATGATTTTCTAAATTAAGTTCTAAATACTGATCTTCAAAAACATTTTTTTTTCTTTGCAGGGACTTCTCTGGTTAATTTTATACTGTAGGTGAGATGATGCACAATGACAAGAATCCCTTATGTGAACCTATTCATTTTGTCAAGGAAAAAGCAGTCACCAGATGTACCAGAAAGGCTGGGTTCTGAGCCAGAGAAGGCCACACATTTATCTTTTAAATATTCATCTTACTTATCCTTTTATGGGTGAATGCTGTGCTCAGCATAGCTGGGTTCATAACTTCTACTCCATGTTATATACTTTTTTACCTAAGAGGATATTGCCTTCATGCTGAGTTATCCAGCTGGACTTCATAGGCACCCAATTCACACACTGCATAACTTTCAAAATGCACAACTCAGCAAGCAAAGGACAGAACCAGAAAGAAAACCCTAAGTACTTGACTCCCTGTTTTAACTGCACATCAGAGGCTCATATTTTAAATGTCCAGAAAAGTTATCTTTATTATACTATTTAGTCTAACTGTTGCTCCCAGATTAACATCTGATTTCAAAGCAGATATCATTTTCCCCTTGTAGAAATTATTTTTCATAGCAACTGCCTTCAACGTTGTTAAAAATACCCTTGCAATATAGAGCAATGAATGTTTGCAGATAGGAATCCTGTAATAGTTTCTAGTGATTAAAACATGAAATAAGGCTTGGCATTTGGCTAGAACTTGTAACAGACCTAAAAGCAAATGGTATTTATGTCCCCTTTACATCAGGTCTTCAAAGTGTGGTGGGAATACCTAATACATTTTTTTAAAAGAGACTTAGAAAATATCAGATATTAAATTTGCTGTTATCCTCCTCTTTACTTTCAGTGTGTGTTTCATTAACTATTCTGACCAACACACTAGCATAGCAAAGAAGTGCCTGAGATAGCCAGTGGATTATTTCTTGGTTGTTTTGGGTCTTTTTTTATTCTGTTTTTGTTGGTTTGTTTTCTTGTGGGTTTGGTTGGTTGGTTTTTGTTTTGTTTTTTGTTGTTTTTTTTTCCCGAAGGACCAAAACTATACACATACCTCCAGGAAGAATCCAAAGGATTCAGGTTATCAGGTTATGTTCTCAGGAAAGCCCTGAAGAACACCCATTAATCTGTATCTATGCCAGGCAGTAATTAGCTATAAAATACACTACATAAGGAAAATTTTTCTCACACTAAGCTAGTCTTGAACACTCACACAGAAATCCAACAAAAAGATAACATAGATTCCTTCCACAAGATAAAAGGTGATTTCATTACTCCCCTATGCAGCTTTTACTTTGTGCTGAGACTAGAAAACCTTACACAGACAATTAAAAGGTGATTATCCTAAAAACGTTGCTTCATGAATCTCAGATTTGTCATTTCACTGTGACTGTGGGAATCTGTTTATGTTGGTATTCAGAGAAACAAACCATCACTAATTTCAGGCATAAGGATTCAATTGTATTGCCAGATACCTGAACATGTTTGGCTGTTCCAGGCTTTTGTCTGTCCTTTTCCATAGTGCTAGTGACAAGTGCATGTAAGCTTTATGAAAAAATAATACAAGAAGAAAACCTTTCATAGCTGCATAATCACCACAAGAAGCAGCTACTTGCACTCTGAGCTACAAGCCACGAATCAAATTCACTTGAAGTTGGTGGGAGCTTTTCAGCCACTGCCAGACAGTTGTTGGCATAGGCCCAAAAGCACACAGTTGTGGTGTTTAAAAATACTTTGAACAAGTAGCATATTGTGGCAAGATAAGATCTTTTCTAGGCTCAGAATGACCACCTCAAGCTGTAATGAGGGAGGCAGTTATTTCTCCTACCCAAATACACATGCTCAGGACAGAGAGAGACACATAACACAGACATGGGGAAGTGGAAAGGCACCAGGGTCACTTTGTAGTGTCCCATGGAGTACTCCAAACAACACCTACTTGTGACTCTCCCTCCTATTTTTATCAATACATAAAAATGATACCAACATTTTTCCAGAGTGTTAAAATACCAGTTAAGGAGTTATTGACCATGGAAATATAAATAAGTTAAAACAAAAGATGTGACTTTAAATAGTAGGATTTTTTAATAAAGCTAACATGATTTTGAAAGAATTTGCAATAGTGCTGTATTTCTTTAAAAGTATATTACCATAAAATATGTCAATCAAATAGCTTTTTTTTTTTTTTTTGCAAAAAAAAACCCTGTGCACCTAAGGAAAAGCAAACAAGAATCTTCCATCTTAATGATGCAAATATCCTTGATCCAGTTAGATGCTCCAATGAGAGAACTTAGGGCATTACACTCCATTTCCTGCAAATATTGTGCTTGTAGAAATTTGTTAATATATCCCTCAGCTTTCTTTCTCTCACCCTACTCTTCCCCTGAAAGTTTTCTCAGAGGTCTTAAAATCACGTAGACAGGAATGTTTCCTTTAATGGACACCCACTCAGAACAAAACTAATCCAAGTTTTCTGGGTATGGCTTATCTGTACATTCAAAATTACTACAGGAAATGGCCTTTATAAGGAGAAGGAAAAAATCTTGTTCATGTCAGTATCTCTGCTCATCACAGCAGAAAGAAAAATAGCTATGACACCAATTTTGAAGACAAAGTTGTTAGAAATATGTGAACTACATTTTTATGGATTTATTTATTTTAGGATAACTAGCCGAGATTTCCAAATGTTACAAGATCCAGGTGATTTTTCACTAGCCAGCTTAGGTTGCAGAACAGCAGCATCTGCAAAGTTTTTTATCTATCTATTGCAACTAAACTGGAATCTGGTTTGGGAGAAAATTGGAATTATTATACAAATATTTATAATTCACAGTTGTTGTCTTTTTCTTCTCATTTCTGAGATCATTTTTAAGCAACTGCAGCAGTGACTGTTAGAACTGTGATTGCTGGTACCAGATCTTGTCTTGTACAAATAAACCATGAAACTTCTGTGTGGGAGTATGCCAATTATTTTTGGTAAGATATATTCACTCCCTCCCCACAGAAACAATTCAATTTTATTATAAAATGTTCAGTTGGAGTCTGAGATGCATTGAGTCTTTGATGCATCATTGTGGGTCTGTCTGCTAGCAGATCCATGGTGAAAAAAGCTGTGTGTAGGCAGCTAATTCTTGGAGGAGGCAGCACCTCGGTTATAAATCTCATGAGAAGTAAAGCTTGGGAAAATGACTGCCATTTGCCACTTTCATTGACATGCTAAAGAGAATATCTGAAAAATATGAGCTTTCCAGTGTTTCAGGATATGTTTCTGCCTCGTTTACACCTTGTCATGTTCAAGACAGTAGTTTTACAAGTTCAGGGATCCAGAAGCAGGTAATTAAGCTACATGTTGAACCTTTGCACCCTTGTTTATTGGCTTACAAATAAAAGCCTATTATTACATGCAAAGCTAGTAGCAGTGCCAAAAGTGCAAGTGAACAATTTGCGACTGAGAAGATAAAGAATTCTGAAAGTTAGAGTTTCTATGGTAATGCTGACTTGGACAAATAGCAAGAAAAATGAGTAACTTCTCCATTCTTTCACGGTGGGAGGTACAGGTAGTGAGAACACTGGTGGAATAACCATAGACAAACACCCACAGCCTGGCTGATGAAGTATGCTTTGATATCACACGTGAGTCTCTCAAGCTTAGGCTTTTGATCATGTTTAGAAAAGCATTGAGCAAGAAGCACACAGTCAACTACATTACAGGCTCTGTGCATTACCCTCTCCTGGAGAATGAATCATTTTACAGACACACATGCCATCAGTGTAGTACATTTAGTCACCATGCAATCCCTACACTGTTTTTGCTTGTCATTTTAAGAGATGGTCTCACAAACAGCTATACATTTTAATCTGTTCTTTTAATCTCATTTATTTCAGTCCTCAGGAGGACTGTTTGCTGGAAATCAGCACTGAGGAAGTATTTGAGAGTTTACCTGCATGTAATTTGTTACTTCCTGTACCTGAGGCACATTGTAATGTAAACCAAGAAAAGAAAAAAACTCATTACCAGGTACTTCAGTCAAGATTATTTCCAGCAAGAAAACCATCTCTGTGGTCTCAGAGTTCTACTAATGTTCCCAGAGAGAATTCAACATAAGAATGGCATGGAAATATTTATGAAGTGTGATGAAAAGTATCCAAATGCCAAAAAAAGCTTGCAACTGTAATTTTGGGGCACATTATGTAAGTATTGTCCTCATTCTGCCTTGGTGAGAATATTATGTCCTGGAATATTGTATACAGTTCTGGGCCCCTCAGTTCAAGAAGGACAGAGAACTGCTTGAAAGAGCCCAGGGCAGAGCCACAAAGATGATTAAGGGAGTGGAACATCTCCTTGATGAGGAAAGGCTGAGGGAACTGGGTCTCTTGAGCTTGGAGGAGACTGAGGGTTGACCTCATCAATGTTTACACATATGTAAAGGGTGAGTGTCAGGAAGATGGAGTTAAGCTTTTTTCAGTGATGTCCAGTGATAGGACAAGAGGCAATGAATGCAAACTGGAGCATAGGAGGTTCCTCATAAACAGCAGAATAAACTTATTTCCTGTGAGAGTGACAGAGCCCTGGGACAGGCTGCCCAGAGAGGCTGTGGAGTCTCCTTCTCTGGAGACATTCAAGCCCACCTGGACATGTTCCTGTGTGATGTGCTCTGGGTGACCCTGCTCTGGCAGGGGGGTTGGACTAGATGATCTTTCGAGGTCCCTTCCAACCCCTAGGATTCTGTGACTACACAAGTGAATTTTTAATAAATAGTATTTTTATTCACTGAGTTAGTTTTTCCTCATAGTTCTCATCCCAGCAACTGCCTGTGTTTTTTTTGTTGCCTTCAAGGTAGGAATATGAATAATGGCTAAGTTGGAGGCACAGTCACTGCATGGCAATTATATTTCTTCTTATGAATGTAAGCTGAATAACCAACACCTGTAACATGCATAACAAAAACTCTGCTCAAAGATCCATTACTCAGTGTCAGAACTGGGTGTCTTTCAAGTTAATAATCTTTAGACAAAATATTTTCTTCAGGATTCTAAATAAATAACTATTAGAATCGTGGTCACTTGGTTGTAAAGAATGTTGGGTCAGAAGTCACAGTACTCCTTATGTCACAAAAAATCCTCTGTTTGTAATGTAACTGTACACAGACTAGATTTCTCTTGCTACCAGAAGGGTGCCAGGAAAACCTGGAGATTTTGGCTGGCATAACCTATTATTGCCCAGGGAATTCAGCAGTGCTGATATCATCCTTAACAAGTATGATAATCATATGACAGTTTGAGAGGAAAACATCCAGATGGATGTTCCAGATGGAACAAAAAAGAAATTTATGTATCTCCATTGTTCTGTGGAGTAAGTTGTTCCAACATGTATCCATCTATAGAAAGTGATAAATTTTGGAGTAAATGGCTGTGAACTTCCATCTGAGGTGTTCACAATATTCAGAACATGCACCAGCAAGTCATAAAATTATTGGATGTAATAAAGAAACATTAGTTGAAGTTCCAAGAGCCAAACTGCACAAGAAGATAAATCATGATGAACTATCCTTTGTCTTAAAGAATATCTTTGAATTTATGAACTGTCTGAGCTTTCAATTCAGAGCTCGCTCTTCAGGCTCACATAAATTGGAGATGTTGGACATGATGGACCTGCTCTTTGAAAATTATTCTGTTTGCATGTGTCTCACTGAAAGCATGCCAAGGAATTCTAATGAGACTGAGGGAGTTTATTCTTCTAAATACCTTGCATTCTAAAGATAGAGCTTAGGCCCCGATGGCTGCCTAGAACATTTTTTAACATTACAGAAATCAAAGGAAGTACCAGAAACTCACTCGCCTGTGTCACTACTAGAAAGACCTCTGAAGCCTTGGAGTAACCACTCATATCTCTTCTGCCTCTTCTCTTTCACCTTCCTTGCAATTTCTCCTCTTGTTAAATTAGAGAATTTTATTTCATAACTGTAGGGTGAGAAGAGCATATCAGAATCATTGCATATAGAATATAGGATACAGAAAATAATAGAGAAGACTTTGACCATTATTCTCTCAGATGTACAAATCCCTTTAGAGACCTGATGATTATCTGCTACTTCTGATCACTAATTCACTCTCCCCTCCCTTTTTATTTTTTTACTATTTCTCTCAAAGAAGAATAAAGGAGGATTGGGGTATTTAGAAACATATGATTGTCTGTTCTCAGGGTTAGACTGCTCAGCTGGAGGGGAAAGTCCTCAGAACCCAATCCTTTACCAGTGGGACCTACCTGATGTTTAATTCACATAACATGGATCTTAAAAAAAATAAAAAAAAATAATTATAACAGATGCTGAAAAAAGTCTGGGCTAATGTACTTGATGCAAAGTCATAGGAACCTGACTCCAAGGTATCAAATGATTTTTCTGCAATATTTCTTCCAAAAACTCTGCAATTCCCTTTTTTCAGACACACACACATCCTCAAGATCAATGCAAAACTTCAATACATTTTAAGAATGTAATATAATCCCACAATTTTTGTTTTCATTTGATACATAAAAAGTCTCCATCTTTTTGTACTCATGTCAGAGGATGAATACTCAAACATAAACCAGAATGCTATGTAGAATTCTAATTCCTACAGAATTAAAGAATTCCCTTCACAAATAGCCTCAATTCCAAGGCAGTTGAAGTGAACTTAGTGTTATAAGACACGCATTATTTATTTTCCCTATGATTGCTAAGCCTTATCTAATCTGTTTTAGAGAGGGAATTCAGGTTTATTTACCTTTTGTTAAAAAAGGGCCCTTGTGTTGCAGAATGTTTTAACCAGAAATTGTGACCCTTGCCTCTTAAGTGGAATCCAGAGATAAACTCACTTGAGTTAACCACAGTCATACTTCATTTACTGTTGGTCTTTATAATAATATTTTCTAGCCATTATTAATTTGTAATTAAGAAGCAATGAGTAAAAATTAGCACAAGGTTTCATTTCTGCCCCAATTAACATTTTGATTTTGCTTTCAGGTCTTCATTATAAATAAGCTGTCAAACTAAATGCTGTGGCAAGTTATCTATATTTAGCAACCTACAATTTTAGCTTGTGCTTTACTGTTTGAAAACATGAGTGGCTGAAATCACTGCAGAAAACAGGAAAGAAGAATGGACTAATATAAAAATCCCCTGTAGCATGTGTTAATCTTCCCTGACTAAAACCCTCTGCCTTTGAAAAGGCAAAGATTTTCAAACTGATTAAACCTAGAGGCAAGACTATTTTGCACATATTTTGAACAAAACCCCAAAATACCCTACATGTTTAGCTGTGACAAAATTGTTCTCATATATAGTCATGTACCAATATAGATTCCTTCCCATTTTATTCTATATTACTCAAGATCTGGTCATCTTTGAATCCAGTTTTTATAAATCAAAAAGGATTCTTACATTTACTTGATTTAATTGGATGTTCTAAAGTTGTTCCTGAAAAGTATGATTCTGGCTATAATACTAAGTTGGATGGAGTTTTGTTGTTAGAAATAATGTATGGTATGAGTCTACTCTGGGTAGACAATATACATATGTTACCTGGTGAGAATTCCTACAGCACCTTGAAAGCCTTATTCCTTTTTCTGATCACTGCGGCTGTGATCTTCCTTATTTTTCCTTTATTTCCCTGGACTTCTGGAGTACAGAAGAGCTCACATAAAAAATAACACAATTACTAAAAGTAAAGAAAATAAATCACAACAAAGATATGGTAGCTAAGATGAAGGCAGAAACATATATAACCTTGATGCCTGAGAAACTCAAAATCTGTGTTGATGTTAAAAACAACTGTTACGACCTAGACAGAGAGGGTAAGAACTAGAGAAGTAAACCACTCTGATTTGTCTGAAGTCACTGCAAGCTCCACTCCTGTCTTGCACAGCTCATTTAGTGAGCAAATAAAAGACTATATCTGTACTCAGCAGCTGCTTAAACGGTTTTGATGGCTTATGTAATTCCCACCAAAAATTTGCCTTCAGAACTAGATTTTGGAGTTCAGTTTGAGAGTCTCATTTCTGAGAACGAGACCATAGCTTAGACCAGCTGCTATACTTTAGTTACTCCATAAAGAAGGAACTCATCTTATTTAAGGAAAAAACTTAGTAAATGATAAATGTTCACTGTCCTTGGAGCTGCCACTCAGTTTGCTTGCCTTTCTATCTTCCTAGCTCCATATTCAAAATCTCATAGCTTTGAGAGCTTTGGCAGTATAAAGCCAAAGTTTAGGATCTTAATTGTTCATAGACTGAACAATAGGATTGTAGTTAGAATGCATTATAGTAGACTTTTCTTGCAGTTTTAGTAAGGCAAACCACAATTCCTAGGAGGAGGAATAATTTCCCATCATTATCCCTGTAGCCAAGACGCATACAGCTGCAGTCACCTTCAGCAGTGTTGACCTGAGGAGCTCTGAGCATTCCTTAAGAGGAAAGGATGAAAACATGCCTCAATAGCAGGACAGAGCACTACCCAGGCAGGATGGCTTACTGAGCACCAAAGTCTCACTATGAAGTGACTGAAGTCACTTACTGAAGTGACTATTGAAGGCTGGACACCAAGAAGGCAGGGACAAGCTCTTTTCAGTTCTGCCCTGTGATAGGATGACAAACAATGGATTCAAATTCAAGGACAGGAAGTTCCACCTCAACATGAGGAAGAACTTCTTTACTGAGGGTTACAGAGCACTGGAACAGGCTGCCCAGAGAGGTTGTGGAGTGTCCTTCCTTGAAGACTTTAAACACCTGTCTGGATGCCTTTCTGACTGATCTGCCCTAATTGTTTGGTGTGGTTTTGTTTTGTTTTTCCTGCTCTGGCAGGGGGCTTGGACTGGATCTTCAGAGGTCCCTTCCAAGCTCTGATATGCTGTGATTCTGTGACTGATTAACACAACAATGATTTAAAATTCGCATGGATTAGGACACTTTTGAGGTTGAATCTGATTTCTCTGTCAAGCTGGAGAAAGATGATATCCACTGCTAATATCAAAGAATACTACAAAAGGCTATTAAATATGGGATTAACATTTCAACAGTTTAACACATTATAACTTCCAACTAGTATAAATTGACATGCACCTGAGAGTTCTGCAGGTTTTTCCAAATACTAAACTTAATACTCTGTAATTAAATTTTTATGTGGCCTATTGGCATAATTGCTTGCAGATAGAAATTTAGAAAATATTTCCTAAACTGCAAAGAACTGAAATCCCATGCCATATAAAGGAGTAAATAAATACTGCAGTATATTTTGTAGAGCATTTTAATGCCCCATGTATTACATATATCTGAAGAAATGCACTACTTTCCTTGCTTTCCTGGGTTGACTCCTAGAGAAGACAGGGTTATCCTTCTGCTATCCTAAAATGCAATCCAGTGGCCTGGAGTTGACTTTTTGTACTTTATCTCTATCCTAGTGTAATAAATAAAACACTAAATCATATTAGTGACACCAAAAAACAACAACTTTATAGCAAGAACTGGATAAGACTAAGGCAAGACAATGAGCACCACAACATCTGTCTGAAGTCAAAGTGCTCTTGCCAAAGCTTTTTGCCCAATGCCAGCTTATTATTGCAAGAGAGTCAGAGTACACAGGGCTCTCTGAAACATGTGAAAAAAAAATCTCCTGTCCATAGCCAGGCAACTTAGAAAGAATAAGGTTGTTTCCTGTTTACACTCTCCTGATCAACCCAGCAGCAAGGACCTGGGCATCTCTTCATAACATGTTTCTAAAACTTTCCTAAATATATTAGTAATATTGCTGAGTGGCTCATCTTGACATTGAGTCAGTGCCTTAGCAGAGCTTATGTTCACATGCTCAGCCCTTCTTCTTTCCCCAGAACTGTTGGCTACATCCCATTTGCCTATGGATACAGCATGTGCCACCTGCTATTCCTTGAACTGAGCACAAACTTCACGTGGGAGAGTTGTGTGCTAACCCATTGTACCCTCCCCAGCAAGCAGGTGAATCAGGCAAAAGAGAATCAATGTTGAAATGAAAACATATTTGCTGAAATAAAACTAACACAAATACCAACATAAACTGCACAAGCTTATGCTCAGCCTAGTCCTCAGAAGCAGCAGAAGGAACAGGAGGCTAAGAGGGAGGAGCATCAGGAAGAGGAACTCTCTGGCCTCAGCAAACTACCTCCTTTTATCCTGAGCATGAGGTGAGTGCTGTGGGATACACTTGCTGGTCAGCTTGTGCCTGCTGCCCTGACTGGAGCTCCCAGCTGACTTGGGCTCCTCAAGGCCTGTCCTCCACAACTGGCCTATGATTGTGTCCCAGTGAGACCAAGACACCAGCACAGGCCAGAACTGCACCAGAGGGGACCGAACATCTTGAATCCTCACAGGCCAATGCAGAAAACAAGGCCCACTTTATTTGCTAATGCAGATGTAGCTTGAGACCCAAGAAACTTCATTGAGAGATATATTTTCATCTGGACACCCAAACAGTGCACAGGTCACAAAGACATAGAAGCAACTTCCATGCACACAAAACAAAACAAGAACCAAAACCCAGGTGCCTCTCTACCTGATGGCTGCAAGGCAAACCTATTCCTACTTATTTATTTTTTTTTCAGATGTGATCTCTGTTATTCCTGTTGGGGTAAGGAATTTCCTTCTTCAAATCCACAATGATGCTTGGAAGTAACTCTTAGCTGCCATTCTGCACTTCATAGTAAGTCTCTCTAGGAAAGCTTTTCTGAGCTAAAGAACTAGTTGTTCGTTTAGTACCTCTGCAATAACAACACTTACTGGAGTCTTTGTAAATACAGTGAGCAAAAAAAATACTACTGATGGTGGTCTGAGCTATGTCCAACCCATGGTCAACCATTAGGGCTGAGTTTTACATACCTTATTTCCAGTTTTTTGGCATTGTGAACTTGGTTAGTCACAGACCTCAAGATAACTACTGATAATTTGTATCCAACTTATCAAAATTACCTGCCTCAGGAGAAGCATGTGAATGTGAGCTCCTCACAGAACTTAATGGATGAACATCTTCACAAGGAAACTTATTTCCAAGAGCTGTTACCAATTACCAAAGGCCATAACAATACTGAAATATCAAAAATTTACTACTTAATGCAACAGCAGTGTAGGTACAAGCAGGTGCATTACACCTATCCCTGTTGCAACCATTTGCTAGAACAAGGAGTAACAAAGCCTGGGGTCCACCTTCCACTCAATGCACTGTCAATCAGCCTGGCAGGAAAGTTGTGTTTTCTCATTTCTGTAGTCCTAATTATTTCTAAACCAGGTTAAAGGAAATAATAGATAGGAACTGAAAAATTAAAAATTGTGGTTTTCTGGAAATACTAATATCACTTTTCTATGTGTTTAAACTCCACATTAGGACCCTGAACCAGGTTATAGAAGAAATCTAGGCTGCATTATATCCCAACCATAGAACCCAACAGCTGGTGACTGACAGTTGTCAAATGCTAACAAAAATGATGTAAACTTTTCTGCAAAATTTTAGAGAACATAATGGCACTGTCCTTAAAGTTGGTCTATGAGGGAAAAAAAAATAATAAAAAAGAGATCAAATTAAATGAATCCAAGATATCTTAACATTAACACTGTAATGTCTGCAAAGATGCTTCTAGAGAGTAACATTCTAAGTTTACAATATTCTAAGTTTACTTCATTCTACTACATTCAGAAGAGGTATCTCCAGGTATCATTTTATAGAAAATTAGGACTTCACATATTCAACAATTCTACATGCAGTTCTCAGTTTCTTCTTTTAGATGCCTGAACTAATAATTCAAAGAAGGAGATGGCTGTGGTAATGAGCTGTATATAAAAAGGGTTTTGTAGTTATTTGATGTTTTCTAACAAATGTATTAAACCAGAACAAAAAAAAAGATTAACCAAATATATTATCTCATACCAGCTGTTTTACTCAGATAATTAAAAATTGAACAAATTACCGTGAATTAAACATTAGTTGCACTTTTCCTTTTAATTCTGCATCTGCTATCAGACTTGATAAGACAAGAATCAGAAACAAAGGTGTTAGGAGGAGAATAATTATAATTAAGTTTAACATAGCCGGAAGCCAACACTTCATTACCTCACAGAAGAAATTTCATGTTAATGAGAAGACACATCTTCAAGAACTCACATTACTTCTAAGACAATAACAAAAATTTATTTTCCAAGTTCTGCAAGTACTATATTTGGATTCCTCTACTCTCCAAACAAAATTACCAGACCCTGGCATTAGACTAGGATTTCAGATTTCTTTTGCTTCACATGAAGAACCATGCTATTCAAAATGGTAGTTGTCATTTCACCCTGCAGTTTTATTTCTTTTTGGGATATTTAAGGCCCGTTCCAACCCTAGCCATTGTGTGATTACTTTGAAGAAGTTTGCATAACAGGAGTAAATGTATCATACTTTGGAATACTATGTGAAACTTCCACAGACATCAGCCTCTATCTTCAGCCTGCATTTGGTTCTGATGGTATAACTTCTAGAAGCATAGTCCTTAACATTAATTCCTGCTCTCTTACAATTTCCACTGTTCCCACATTCAGCTACAAAATGCTGTTATCCTTACTGCATACAGAGTTCTTAATTTTATTCTTTTTTAATTTTATTTTATTCTAGAACTAGAGTGTTCTTATACCTTTCTGACCTAGATAAAGGATCTTTCAGTATAGGTCACACTGTATTTTCAGCTTTGCCATTCAGCGATGTCAGCTTCCAAACATCACTGCTGATGGTAAAACCTGTGAGTTTCAATGAGTTGGAAGAATGTGAAATCAGTGGGATATACACTTCATGCACTGACCAGGGCTACTTAAATTTAAAAAAAAAAAAAAAAAAGTAATGAAAGTCAAAAAGTTCCGTTTCCAAATACTGGAAAGACCTATCACAGACTTTTCAATTCAAGTGAATTGTCAAATAAAGATGTTTTATCATTGTTAGTCCATACCCTTTTTCAGTAGCTACTTCTCCCCCTACTATCAGCTATCCCAAGAACATACAGCTGAAAACAGGCCAAAAATCCTGAAATAAACCAGCATAATTAATTTCTGCAGCACTTAGTTGACTTCCAGTGTCTCTTGGACCCATTCAGAGCTAAAAGACACTGTATTTTATAGCAGGCAGGACACCAGTTTGAACAGAACCCCAGCCTATATGCAAGACCAAACATCTATGAAGTATATACCATGTTACTACACTGCTAGCTTCCAGGAGTACATGAAGCACACTGACCATTTTAAAGTCAAGCAAAAATACATTCTCAGGCTTACTAGATCAAAGAAATGGCACTGACAGTTTGCATTTAGCCTTAATATTGGTTGGATGTTGTGTTGACATGACCAACATTCTTCTAATTAAATCATGGAGTCAGTTTAGCAAGCAAAACTGTGTCTATCTTAACAAATGTTGGGTCTCCAGTTGGATTTAAGGGAATAATCAAGGGAAAACCAAAAGCATTTGCTTAACCATGTCCTGTTCAAGATATAAAGAAGAAGAAAAAGTACAAGAAACCTGGCACTCACCATCTGGCTAGAAAACAAATGACAGCAAGACATTTTCTTCTGGAGTGGGAATCCTTTCCAGATGATGCTGATGGGGACAGTACAATTAAATCCCATTTTTTACTTCAACAAAAGCAGAGGAGCACAGACAACAGTGCCTAAAAAATGAGACCATACAGTTAAAACTGTAGCTGGCATGGAAGAGGGTCATAGAGCTGGAATAAGGGCCATGGGTGCTATCAGAACAGCGAGAGACAAGTGAGGATACTCTTTCTAAACACACTTGTAGAACTCAAGATATAAGTACCACATTGTCATTCCTAGACAAGGAATACCTCTGTTATTATTATTCAAATAAGCAACCAGCTATTCTCTGGTGAACATCAGAAGACTAAACAAGCAGGTGTTTGTTTTCCTAGTTCATTTTTCTTATCCTTTTTCATACTTCTAATAAATAGAATTCAGAGCACAGGAAACAGACACTTACTAAGATCTCAGAGGTAAAGAAGGTTTGATTTAGATAAACAAAGATTAAGGCAGGTCTTGTAAACATAGAGCTGCTCTATATTCTGAGAGGAGGTACAGATCATAGATATCCAGGCAGTTCAGAAATATCTCAGTATCAGGAGAAAACTGTAATTTTTAGTTACTGCACAAGAGGAGATGTGGAATGCTATTCCATAGTAATTTGGAGCTACCTGAGTAACTATGGTAGAAAATAAGGAGAAAAGATCAGGTGGGGAAAAAATAATCTCATAAGCTTCAAGAAGTAATAGATTTAGAAATGTAAATTTCTGTACTTAATATCTATAGGCTTTCATCTTTAACACTTTTCTCCTACAAGAGCATTATTACCAAGGAATTTCTAAGCAAACATAGATTTTTTGAAAGAAAATACCTACAGAAACACTTCTAAATTTATCCACTCTTCTTCTCCCAAGCCAGTATCCCTAAGCTCTCAAAAACTGCTTTAGGGACCTGCTCTGTATTATATAGGGACATAGATTTCTTCCACCTCCATCAGGCTTTACTTGCTAATTAGCCCTTAATTAAAATGAGTTGCAGCTGGTTTGAGGCACTTCTCTCTCCCCCAAACCCAGAGCCCTCTTTCTAATTTCAGAACTATTAAAAATTCCCACAAGCAGCCTGGTTTGGACACTTATCTTGAGAGGCAGTATTCAACATTTCTTTAATACTCTTTCACCCTTCTCTCTCTTGTTTGTCTTATAAGTACTTAATTGTAAGAAAAGTTTTTTTCTTCTTGCTTTTTTCTGTTGTTGTTTCTTTTCCCCAGTTGTTCTTTGCTGCTGAGGAAGTAGTGTTTCAGTGTTGTTTTTTTTTTTCTTCTTTTTCCTAGCTTGGAAAATTATTTCAGTTGTTGATTTGATGAGGCTTTAGATTTGAGTGGACTGAATGCCTGATAATAAAGGCTTGCTAAAGGACAGTGCAGATGTCTTACATGTTTCCCAGATACTGCTGCCAATGCATTTTAGCTGAGGCTTGTGATGTTTGTTACTTCTGCCTTTCCATTCAATTGAACCAAATTCCATTTGTTTTTTTATGATGAGGATAAACATCCTCAAAGGATGAAACTAAAGCTCTCAGACTCAATTTGACAGTCCTGGGATTTGTGTATGTCTGCAGGGATGAAAAACCTGCCCAGCCTCTTAATTGTCTCACCATGTTTCTGAACACAAAGCACTGAATAAGTCTCACATTAGCTGCCTTGTTATGTTTCTGACTCACTTTACCAAAAGTTAATCTGATACAAGCCAAGAAACACACTAAGCTCTCCAGGTATTGCTTTGAAATCATTGCTGTGCTAACAAAATGTACCTCTGAGCATAATTTTAAAGAAAAAAAGAAATGTGAAAAGGAAAATGAGGGGGGGGGGGAAAGAAAAATATAGATACATTCACATAGTTCTAAGAGTGCAACTTGAATTCATAGCTTCCTTCTATTGAGAAACAAGATTATTTATTTTTTTTTCACATTTAAATATAAACAATAACAGAGTTCAGTCCATGGAGCATGAAAGGCAAAAGACAAAGAGACAAATAGTTCCTGCCCTTTCTCAGTCTTTCCAGAGGAGTAGATCTGAAGTATCACAGAATCACCGAATTATCCTGGTTGGAAAGGACCTTGAAGATCATCAAGTTCAACCATTACCTAAATCCTCCAACTATAACTTAATCTACCCATTCAGTGCTTAAATCATGTCCCTAAGTACCACAGGGATGGTGACTCCACCCCTTCCCTGGGCAGCCTGTTCCATTGTCCAAATATTGAAAATCAGTGTCACTAATATTGAGACACCTTCTCTGTATGATACACCCACTGGATAATGATGTCTTCTCCACATACAGTTTTCCAGTACCTGCACAGTACTTTGACCATTGGAAATTCCTTGATGAGGAAAGAAATCTGAAGGACTTAACACTAATCAAAAAAAAACAGCATTAAGCCTTAAAAAAAAAAAAGTCTTTGGAAAAAGAACTTAACTTTAAGAAGCTGCAGGTCGAGGGATACATTCAGATCAAGTTTAACTTGTAGAAAATGTTTCATGAACCAGTACCAACTACCTACTTTTTACCTTTGCTGATGATCATCAGCCCTGGTGACTTATTGCTATAATTTCTATAACACATGAGATTGGATTTGGGGTCTGAAGTGAAAAAAAGTCCTTAAAGTCACTTCCAGAGACAGTTTGGTTTTGCCAGTGATAGTTATAATGCATCCCCTCCAACCCCCACCCCATCAGGATATATTGAAAGGTCGTTTCAATTTCAAAGGTCCTAACAAATGGAAATCATAGTACTTCCTCACAGAGAGGGTGATCAGACATTGGAATGGACTTCCCAGGGAAGTGGTGGAAGCACCATCCCTGGATGTGTTCAAGGAAAGGCTGGATGTGGCACTTAGTGCCATGGTCTGGCTGATGTGGTGGTGTTGGTCATGGGCTGAACTCGATGATCTTAAAGGCCTTTTCCAGCCTTGGTGGTTCTGTGATTCTGTGATTCAGTGATTCTTCTTATAGAATCATAGAATCATAGAATCTTAGGGGCTGGAAGGGACCTCGAGAGATCATACTCCAGATGTGTCAAATCTTATGCTGTTCTGTGCTGCCCATTTTCTATATTTTTTTAATTATTTTTTTTTTTCCTTTTAAACAACAAATACCTGTGACAAATTCACAGATATATTTTTAACAATAACACAAAATAACAGAATCACAGAATATTAGGGGTTCAAAGGGATCTCTGGAGATCATCGAGTCCAACCCCCCTGCCAGAGCAGGACCAAAAAAACTAGGGCAGATCACTCCGAAAGACATCCAGACAGGTCTTGAAAGTCTCCAGAGAAGGAGACTCCACAATCTCTCTGGGCAGCCTGTTCCAGGGCTCTGTCACCCTCACAGGAAAGAGGTTCTTCCTCACGTTGAGGTGGAACTTCCTGTGCTTAATTTGAATTCATTGCCCCTTGTCCTATATCCTCCAAAGATACTTAAGTCAAAAGATATTGAACACTGTGTATATTCAACAATGGATGATTGCATTCCTTGCCTCACATCTAAATATTGATCACATCAAGGAGTGTGGTCTATTCCTTTTCCTTCACAGACACTTTTCCTTCACTACAAACAAATGCAGTCTTCTGAATAAAAGGTCCTGACAAGCTGTAGAGCAAAGTCTTACCGAAAATTCAGCATCCTCCATCAAGCAAAGACAGTATCCTCCCTTTCTTCAAAAAGAATCCTTCCAGAAATTAAATCTGAATTATTACAATATTTAAGATAAATCTTCCATAGAAAGCTGACATTTGTTTTCACATTCTACTGCTTGAAGGGAATGATGGAAGGAAAAAACACATATTAATTTAGCTAATTACTGGAAACATAGAAGAATAACTTACAATAGAAGAACTTTGTGTTTTTGAGAAAAAACACAGTGTGCAAGAAGAAGAAATGTTTACTCCAAGCAGATGATTAAACTTCTTATTGTAAAAGAATGCAGGAAGATGCTATAATAAATTTTGGATTTGCAGTTAATATACAACTGAAATAATTTTTAAATAGGAAAATAATTTAAAAATTCTCTTTTTTTCCCCCCATCAGTCTGCACTCCAGGCACTGAGCTAGGAAACACAAGATGTAAGACTGCCCTGCAGCTCCATGAGGTTTAATCTCATTTTGCTTTCCTGTAAATGACCCTAAAGATAAAGGGCAGTGAACAATCAGTTCAGAAAATGACCAGATTCACTTTGCGTGGCCAGAGGTGAATACTTTTTTTAAAAGACAGTGAAAAATAGAGAAAGTAATAAGATCCTATGCTCTTTTTTTTTTTTTTTTTTTTTTTTTTTATCCATAAAATGGTAAAATAAAAGTAGGGTGTGAAGGAAAAATGAAACAAACAAAACCAAACAAACAAGCCAACTAAGAAACCCCAAACAAGCAAACAAAAAAAAAACAAACCCTTTTTAATATCTTCTGCAAAAAGTATCTTGGGTGAGTTGATTTATGTCGAAGGACAGTCATTCTAAATCCCATGGAATTATAAATCAGAAGAAAGCACTGATTTCTTTATGTACAGATAGGAGTTACTGATAATTGTCTTCCTTGTACTATTTTCATACATTTTACAAAAAGTAGAATTTAAAAGTGAGTTAAAAGAATAATTTTCTGTCTACAGGAAACTGACATTTCAATATTTAAAACCAAACTGAATACCTCATTAATAAAAATGAGGAATCTGTTTTGTCTTTGTTCATACAATTAAGCTAGAGATGATGTAGTTAAAAAATAAATAAATAAATAAATAAATAAAAGTAGGATATTAAGAGAAAAACTTATTTGCTTGTTTGACTGAAATAATTTATTTCTGAAGAATGTTGATGTGGAGTAATGTAGCATTACAGGAAAGGTGACAGAAGGAGGTTTGAGATTCAAGGGGTTTGGGGTTTTGTTCTGATCTTGTAATCTTGGGGTTCAAAATGCATTTCAGATAACTAGATAAGTGCAGAATTTCTGTTAAGAACAGGTGCTTGTGTGGAACACTTTAATTGACTCAGAATAAAGTTTAAAATTAGCTACATGATGATATTATTTTAAAATGGATTCAAAATAATATAAAAGAAACACATGATATTTCATTTTCCAAAAATAATATCCTGCCTTTTTAAGGAAAAAGTATTGGCAAGGCTGACCAACCTTTTCTACATTTGTGGGTGGTTTGGGGGTATTTTTTGCTTTCAATTTACCGAAGATTTTTTACTTTATTTTTTCTAAATCTGAAGCTATACTGCCAAAAAGCTTTTTTCTACAGTGTATATTTCATAATTCAGACCACTGAGGCTGACATGTAATGTACCATTTTGATAAATCTTAAAAACATTGTCACCCTACTAGAAGTTGATAACAAGGTTCATTCCCTCAGTGTCCATGAATGGTTAGTCACTCTCTGCAAAAATTTCCCTGTTAAAAAAATGGGATCTGAAGTATTCACTTTTCTTTTTTAGTATTTAGCAGGAATTCAGATGCACTCAACTATTCATTTGGAGACTGCCATATTTCCAGGTACAGTGTTTGTGCAGTTAACTACAGAGTTTAGATGGAAATCACCTACCATTTGGTATAGAAAAAGTATTAAATGAGTAAGCAATCTTTGATAATTACTGATTCAGGTCATACTAAACCTGTTGGGCAATAAGGAAAAAATGTTGATGCTCTCATCAGAGGCAATATCACAAAGGTCAGGGTGTTAATACTTAAAACTGTTCTTCCCTGTAATGGATATCTGGAAAGGGAAGATGGATAAAGATGGTTTTAGTGAATAGATGTCAGACAGCAAGAAGCATCCTGTTTCAAGCCTATGGTTGTATCACTGATTGCAATGTTTAGATGGACCTATAGAAAAGATAATTTGAAGAAGTGTTGATGAATTTCCTTTCCCTAACTTATAGCAGCATAATCAGGCTATGAAAAAAATTAATCCCTAAACAAACAACACATCTGGAAAGACCAAGGCCATACCAGAACCCAGAGGTTGCACGTACTCTATTTAGACTGGGAAAACAAGAACAACAAAAGAAAGTGGGAGAAAAAGACACACAATCTGAAGTCAAGTCTGGCTATCTTGGACTCAATTAGAAAGTCAAGGATTCTTTTTACTTCCTGTCTTTATAAAGGCTAAGACATTGATTAGTCTAGAAATGCTTACATTTCTGAAACACTGAAAAAAAAATAAAATTCTAGGCTGTTAGAACAGCTGGCAGCCAAAGTCATGGCTTGGAAAGCAAGAGCAGATTTGGCTTCAGAAACAAGCAGAAGTTCTCCCTAAGTTTTAACCCTGGACTCATTGAAATTTTATGGTAAGAAAAATGAAAACAAAAATTTTAATAAAGGAGAAATTCCATAAGGAAGACAACTGGTTCTAGGGAAAGCATAATGTATTTAAGGTTGAAAGATTCCTTCTTCCTTAGGAATTGTGCAAACATCACTCTAGTGAGGAAGCTGATCTCTCAGTTTCACATATTTGTCTCTTATGATGTGTTTCCCTTCCAATAAAAATGTCAAAGCTCAGGTATGCAAAATATTTTTCCTATCAACTCTATATTATTAAAACAAGGTAAATGAGTAAAGCAGAAAAGATAAAATTCATATAGAATAATCTTCACAGAAGATGCACATAGATATTTTCTGGGGCTAAGAGTGTGTGCTTCTAATAAATACCTGTATATTTATATCTTTTTTCTCCTTAAATTATGCATCAGCTGTCATATTCCATAAACATAAAGAAAACTTAGTTCTTAAAATATTTAGTATGTCTAAAATAGTAATAGCAACAGTAACTTAATTCAAATGATAAATAAATATATTTACATATGCTCTTTTTTGTGACCCTAAACTGATTTAATTGAGAAACATTATATTTGTTATAGAGAACTTTTATATACTGATTTTAAAGTACATTCAAAATTATTGACAGTGTTATCACATACCAAAGAAAGTATGAATGATTGAACAAGCTCAGATACTTGAGTGAAATTTATCTCTTTATATTTGTTGTTACTTTGTGATCTTGCTGGAATAACCAGGCAAAGAAGTAATAAAAATACTGTTTGGTAAGTATCATTAATAGGTAGGTAGGTAGGTAGGTAGGTAGGTAGGTAGGTAGGTAGGTAGGTAGGTAGGTAGGTAGGTAGGTAGGTAGGTAGGTAGGTAAGTAGGCCGGTCAGTCAGGCGGTCGGTTGGTCGGTCAGTCGGTAGGTGGGTGGGTGGGTAGGTGGGTGAATGGATGGGTGGGTGAATGGATGGGTGGGTGAATGGATGGGTGGATGGATGGATGTGTGGATGGGTGGATGGGTGGATGGATGGATGGATGGGTGGGTGGATGGATGGATGGATAGATAGATAGATAGATAGATAGATAGATAGATAGATAGATAGATAGATAAATAGATAGACAGACAGATAGATAGATAAAGTGTGTTTGTGTGTGTGTCTGAATGTAAAAAGTATTTGCCTGTTATAAAATACTGAAGTGGATGTTGTGAATATTCAGTATTTTTTCTAATATATTATAAATGTGAACACAAGTATTGAAAATGCAGAAGAAATAAAAATATCTTAATGCTACAGGAGGAAATAAAATTCAGAATGTGTCATTAGATGTCAAAGTCACTAAGGTAGAAAGAAAGGTGTATCTCCATCTTCTTTTTATGGAGGATGAGTTGTATGCGCTGCTTAACCAACAGTGAGGGATTTTTTAGATCAAATTATAGGAAAAAAAGTAGATAGAAACCAGTAGTAAAGTATCAGAAAGTACCTATCCAAGTTAAAATGGGTTAGACAGGGATTCTGCAAATTCATGTAAAATCAGTATGTTCTTTTGACTGAAACACAATCACATGCAAAAACTGGTATCTCAGAAAGTCCACAGACTGCTGATTACAAAGATAATCTCCCCAGAGAAGAACTTGTGTGCATACGTCTCTTTCTTTCCACTCTAAGTACCTCCAGTTGTCAACCAACAGTGGAGCAGGAAAAACTTTTAGCTTCTCTCAGTGTGGCAGTTCTGTGAATCTTATTGAGAGGAAACAAGATTTAAACACCTTGGCACTTTAGTATTTTTATTATTCTGTTCCAAACTTAAGGCTGAGCCTATGATTAGGTTATTTAGCAATTTGGTGGGTTTGGATTTCATTCAGAAAATAATTTATTGCAGAACTCTAACAGGTTCTTGTGATCAAAACAAAGACAGTTTATAAAAGCAGACTCTTATTTTATCCTGTTTTACCACTTTCTGACAGATGAACTTTCAGATCTCTGAACTAAGAAATGGCTATTTAAAACTTTTGAGGTGAAATGTGAAGAACAGTAAAACCACATCCAAATAAAACTGATTTCCCAACAATGTTAACTTACAAGTCACTCATATTTTTAAGAAGCCATGAATAATATATTCAATTTTAATCAGCTGCATCTATTTTATCATCATATCCCCTATTTAATGACCAATGTGAGAGCAGTATGGTAATTTAAAATGATGTGACTTGTCAAAAAAGAGTCAATTACAGTGATTTCCTGGATAACACCAGAAACAAATAGAATTGCCTGGGTATTTTTGAGATTTCAAACTTCTTCTGTCCTAAATGGAAACAAAATAGATTGAATCTGGCTTTTTGTGAGGAAGGCAAATGTCTGTCAGTTTGAATCAGTCACTCTTTATATCCTTATTGCTTATATTTAAAGAGTCTCCTGCAGTGTGCTGTCAGCAGATTGGATTAGGAAGAACCTTTAGTATAGAGACTCTTAGGTTGTTGGACAAGAAAATTAGATTTTTTTCGTATAGTTTTGAAGGGTGAAAAATACTTCCCATGGCCCCATGATGTGACTCCTGGTAGCCTAAGGACAAGAACAGTGGAGAATGGCTTCAAACATGGCCATGGGATGATTTCTGGCTCTTCTCCTAAGTATCTATTGGAGGCAGAAGTTTCCTCACTTTCAACATGAAAAGACAGCTCCAGGGGTGTATTAAAAGCTTAAATCTAGTCAAGAGCAGGATTCAGCTCACATAATTGTAGCTAACTAGATTTGATCAGATGTGTTGAGTATAACCAGGATGTTGATATCTAGACCTCTGTGCTGTAGTTTTCTAAAAGGCAAGATGCCTCCCATCACAAGAGCCATGAGCTGTTTGCACAAATTTGTATTTTATTTCTCCCTCTCCTTCAGGAGTGCATATATGAGCACAACCTTTTATCTAGTTCCTGAAGACTTCATAGAAACTTTGTACTTATTGATAAAATTAGGGCCACCATTTTCAGACATAGTACTAGAATGGTTTGGGTTGGAAGGGACCTTAAAGATCATCTAGTCCTAACCCCTCCGCATGGGCAGGGACAACTCCCACTAGACCAGGTTGCTCCAAGCCCCATCCAAACTTAGCAACATTGTCATGGAAATGTAGAGGTTATTTTTTTATATATACCCTTAGGAATCAATCACCTTATCAGGTAAAATAGTTGATCATATCACCACATTTAAGATTTCTAAAACAAAGATCCTGATTAAAGCTGGAAGATAAAATCCTATCCACAGTCACTAGTAAAAGATAGAGAACTCCAGAACCCAAGGCAATTTGTTTGGAAACTTAATTTAAGATGCCCACTGGAGAGACCTACTTTTCTGAAGGCATCAGAATTGTACAAAACTCATATGTTTTGAAAAGGGGCATTGTGTTAACATGAGAGTCCACCCATATAAATCAGATTGCAGGAGTGGAAAATGAGAGAGCACAATAGTATAAAAAGAGCATGGGGTGCAAATGTGATTTGTTTAGTGGTTTCTTTTAAACATGGAAATTTAACATGGTTTAGCTTAAATCCTCAAATGGTCTCACTGAAAAAACAACTCTCTCATCTTTAATGAGAGGATAAGTCTAGAGAATTTATGGTGCAAGGGACAAGCTTAGATGAGCAAAGGAAAAGATTAGCTGGTTTTATAAGGTCATGGTTTTCATTCTTTTACATTGACATTCTTTCTCTTGCTTAAACAAAAGTTTTCACATTTGAAGTATATGACTATGATGTGTGTATCTTTGCATCGTGAGCACTCAGATCTAAAACTGTGAAAGATTAGATTGAAATCTCTTGAGTTTTATGCCCTACTTAAGTTCAGGTCTCCAGGAACTTGTCTCCTTTTCAACTCATGGTTAATTAATTTCCTGTGAAGCTCTCAGCACATCTTTACCTTAAGCATACCTTGGCTGTAAAATACCTTCAGTTTTTGCCTGGGTAGACAGCTGTGCTCTTTCTGAGCCCATCTGGAGCATCTGTTGATGTCAATGGGAGCTTTAAGACCACAACTGGGAAAGAAAACAAAACAATGTGATCTTTTAAAAGATTTGTCTTTCAGTAGTTACTTCTTTTTTCTCTGTATTGGAAAGATAATTATTTTATTCATCTAGAAGTAGTAATATTCCCAGGACCAGTAACACATAAAGAGGTTCTGAATGAAGATTTCAAGACAATCTGATCTATTTCCAGTAGTGCTCAGGTTTGTCTATTTGTGACTTGAAATGCATTCTGAATATTAGCATGAAATTAAAGCAGGACTTTGACACTTTTAAAATAACCACCCAGCTTTTCCAGGATTTGTTAGCTCCCTGGGAATGCAGCTTGACAGACGATTCTGCTCTGATCTGTGGCCAATATTGTATTTACCCCAGTTCCCTAGAGAAAGTTCTGTCTTTAGGTACTGCATGCTTAATAATTTCATATACCTTAAAAAACAAGAAAAACAAACAAAGAACACCAAAAGCTCTCTCACAATTTTTTTTTTAAATACAAAAAAAGCACATTAAATTATGAACCCATTTTAGAGTCCTATTGTTCTCAAGAGACAACCTGGAAACATGCAAAGTTACCAAAGTTACCATTAGCACAAATGTTAATATTGACAAGAATATTCATTGACTTCTGTTGCCAAAATTAGTGACATTCTATAAATTCACAGTAATACCTGTACATCTGGATCCTTCTCAGCATAGGAAACATTTAGGATTGTTTTACGGTTTTAATATTAATTCTTTACTTTTGAATCATGGGTTTTCAACCAAACATTTTAAGGTGTGCATCATCATATAGTGGATTTTAGGTGTCACACAGTAGACTTTCTTTTGTTATCTACTCCTTGCAGAGCCCTTCAGAGTAATCCACTGATTTCTAAAGGTCATTAGGTTTAAGGTTGGAAATCACTGTTTTAGATAACTGGATTTCATTATCTTTAGCCTTAACTCTGTATTTCCAGTTTTATCTGTTTCCTGACTCATCTTACCTTTAAAGAAAATCCTGTGTGAAGTTCTCTCTAGAAGAACATTTTCATCCAGTATCTACTGAAGAAATGTTATTGATGAAAAATAATGTAAGTAGATATGTCTATTAATCCTAAAGTGAATTTTCCAGATGTAGCTTATGCTCCAGATAAGACCAAGTTGAAGGCCTGTGTGCAGAACACTGACAATGAAAATGCCATAAGGTTCAGCTACAAATTTGAATGCAGAACTACTTAAAAAGTTAGAAAAAGCACTTCAAGAAAGCCTTAGCATATTTATTTAACTTTTAAAGTTCTAACTTTGAGATTGAACCTTGCAGGAAAGTTTTAAAGTTGCTACCTCTTATCTCTTCAGGTTTCTGGAGAGCTGGCACTAGTTATATATTAAGGACATTATTGCTACAATGGATCTGGTTATGCAATTGGATCCAGGGGTGAGAACTTAGGACACTGAAGAAAAGTGACCAGTCTTTCTTCTCCTAGACCCCTGAATAAAAAGCCTAGAGACCTACAAAACAATATCATTCCACTAGCTGTATATGGTTTTTTAATTCCTTTACAAAAATAAAAATAAAATGAAAAATTGAAAAATTAAAAATAAAATAATTAAAATAATTTAAAATAAAAATACGAATGCTAACAATAAAAAGTAATAGAAATAATAAAATAAACCAAGAGACTATGCCTTCTTTCAGCTTGTGTGAATCAAAGGTGGGTGAAGTTTACGGGTAAATAAATTTCAAATTATAATTTTGTGAGAGTGGCCATGAAGGCGTGAAGGTCTTGACAATGATTCATCCATGTTTTGTCCTGATTCCAAAGGGGCTACAAAATAGAAAGCCATCAACACAGAGCAAACATATTGGTACCTTATAAAACATTAAAGATTTTTTCATATGCTTAAAAATCCCAAATACAAACATTTCATAAAAATGTAAAAAAACAGCATGTATGGACTTGGACAGGTTTTTAGACTTTCTTACAGTGTTCTTCCTTTGCTTTCCTCAAAGAAACACATTTTTAGAGAATTCAAAAATTTCTAATATGCTTTGGTTTCATTGGAACATAGTTCTCCTGACAGTTCTGTAGGCAGCTCTAGAAGGAAAGGAATCTCTACAGCTCCATGTTATGGATGAAGAGATGACACTGGAGAAGTTAAATGACTTTTCCCCAGTCCCACCACAAGGCAATGGCTGAGCTGAGAAGACAGCTGTGAGTCTCTAAGATCTTCCCTACTGTCAAAACTTTACTGAAGCTCTAGTTGTTGATTTGAGTGCATTATCTAACCTTCAGTTTTTCTGCCAGGGATTTTTCCATGTTCTGCAAAGTGCTGAAACAGTGTAAGTGATTCATCACTCGTGCCATTTCACTGCCTTTCAAAAGCAGATTTGTGATGCTCTTACCTGCACAACAGTGGTAACTAGTGTTTGATGCAGAATTCTGTTTTGATAGCTCTCTGCAAAATTTTGTATCTATCTTCACAGCATGGAAGTCGAACTGAACAGCTGATTTGTATTTTTCACTGGTTCACTGAAAAACCCCTCAGGGCTTAAAGTTCAGCCTTACTATTGTGAAACTAATGTCCTTCTTAAAAAAATCTGATTTCTAAATTTGTACTTTTATGAATTTTGTTCTCTTTTAGATAAAATAACAACCATAACAGTAATTATCATATTCCTTGTAACCAAAATCACATTTGTCATGGCTACTGTGAAGGACCAGGTATTTCCTTACACGAACATGAAATGTCCTTTGAGTCAGCCGACAAAACTGACTTAAAACGGTGTCTCCACACGGCAGGAAACCCCCTCTGTGTGTATGGGGGACATAAGTTCCTGTATCCTCTGTGTGAGGCGATACCCACGTGTGGATCTCTCAGCAAATCCTGATAAGTTAATACACTCCAATAAGGAGACATAATAGGTCACGGATCGTGACAGCTACAAAGAATATCTTGTAAGCTGACCTGCCACATTTGAGGGTGGAAGATTAGGGGTGGGTCTGACAAAACCAAACCAAATCTAAACAAAACAAAAGCAATAAGAAAGAAGGATTTTTTGTTAGGGCATGGAATTATTTGGTCCATCTATTTCCACACCAGCAATTGCAGACAGTGTTGAATTTGTCCTCAGCAATGATCTCAGGAACTGTCAAAACCTGATTATCTCACACAGTAAAAAATTTATAATTGTTTTTGATTTTTCCCCAGAGAAGCTTCAGAAAAAAATTGAGTCTATAATCAGAATAACAAAGAGGAAAAATAAAAACTCTGTATTAAGAAATAAAAATAGGGAAAGTGAGAAAAGAAGACCATCATAGCATAAGAGAGTAAGAAATGAACACACAATGTGTATGTTAGTACATAAATGTATATGAATATGTAGATCAAATAATCTGTATTCTCAGTTGTACAAGTGTGGAGCTTTATGCTACCACACACAAAGAGAAAAGTTTTCAACAAAGTTTAGAGAACAAAAACAATGACACTGTGTTCTTTATTGTTCCTTTGAGGATGGATTGTTTTTTTGCAGAACACCAATTTTCTATCTTTATCTGGGCTGCAATAATTCCCTTTTCTGGCTCCTTATAATAACATTTTTCATACTAACATATTCCACTGGCAATTTATATCAATAGCAGACATCTTCAATAGCTCTCAAAGTGCAAATGATTTTGATGGGGAAACATCTGTACGTATTACTATTCTGATGGTAAAACTCTGAAAATTTTTCTCCCTGAGCCCTGTACTTCTTTTTAATATTGGAATAAAAATTCTTCAGCCACAATGAAAAAAAAAACAACCAAACAAAAACCCCCAAACTTTAATCAAAATGTAGTCAAAAAAGCAAAGAGGAGTGGTGCAGCCTTATCTGCTCAGCTGGCTGTGAAATAGGTCAGATACTTATCAAAATCATAGAATCATAGAACTGTTCAGGTTGGAAAAGCCCCTTGGGATCACCAAGTCCAACCATCATCCCTACTCTACAAAGTTCTCCCCTAAACCAGATCTACCAACACCACATCCAAACGACCCTTAAACACACCCAGGGATGGTGACTCAACCACCTCCCTGGGCAGCCTATTCCAGTGTCTGACCACTCTTTCTGTGAAAAAAATGTTCCTAATGTCCAGTCTAAACCTGCCCTGTTGCAGCTTGAAGCCATTCCCTTTTGTTCTGTCACTGATTACCTGTGAGAAGAGACCAGCACCAACCTCTCTATGATGACCTTTCAGGTAGTTGTAGAGATTGATGAGGTCTCCCCTCAGTCTCACTAGCATTCTCAAAATAGTCTTTCCTTTCCATTTTATAGCAGCTTCTGGCACTGAATGTATTATGATTTCAAACCATCTCCATTGGGTGTCACCCAATCAGCTTTTGAAAATTAATGCAGGTGGTTATTTGACCACTTTTCCAGGTAACCTGGCCTCAATTGTAACAACTTTCTTCAGATATTTTTTCCTTATACCCTGTCAGAATTTCCCTTACTACAGCATTTCGCTGCACATTTTTGGGAAGAGTCTGGTTCCCACTTCCCCCAGATTCATTGTAGATAATGGAAGACAGCAATTAGGGCCTATGCTTGGGTTCCTCTTCTCTAAGCTGAGAAAACAAAACCAAAACCAAAACGAAACCAAACCACAAAAAAACACCACTGACAAAAAAGCAAACACAGCACAATTGGTTTCCCATGTATGTCCTGTACATGAGTTCCCTAAATGTCTTAGTGGCCCTTCACTGGACTCCATCCAGTGCTGGAAAGTCTGAAAGATGGCTCTGAACTCCAGGTGCATCCTCAAAAGTGACTCACATTAGACTGATGATAATCAAGGAGCTAACTATTATTTTGCTTGATGTGGAAGTCAGAAGAAGAAAGCAGGTTTATGGCACTAAACACTATTGATATCAATAGATATTCTGATATTCCTGGAAATACATGCACTGCCAACTGGCTAACATTTATCTAAATAGTCTGTGGAAGTAATAAAATTGACTGCATGATTCTTCTTCTAAAGCAAAAATTATTTTAATTCTATCTATTGGATTCATACTGAATCCTGTCTCCTTAATTGCAAGATAGAAGATGTTATTCATCAACACTTTGATAAAAAAAGGTTATGAAAAGCTCCACAGATTTTAAATGTAATTTTTACCACCCTGTTTCTAAGGTCAAGAGCAATTTCTCCATAAATAATCATGTCATTCCATCCAAAGATAACAGTTGGTTTAAATTAGAGCCACAGACGAAGATTATGAATATTGCCTCTGTGAAAATTGGTGCCTTATTTACTATTGATTGACTAGCATAAGTCGTTACTATTTGACTAAATAAGCATTTGCTTAAAAGGAGATCTGCTATGAAAAACTTTTTCAAATGAAAAGACAAACAACAGCATCAGATGGAGAGGGCAATACTGGGCTTAATTAAAAAAAGAATCTTTGTTCTAAATCAAACAGCCAACCTCGAAGAGATCATTGTATTAGCAAATACACATTTACATAATCCCATGTAGTTAGTAACACATGTGCCACAGCACATTTTATGGGGGTAATTTAATTCTTAATTCCAAACTCATCTGGATTGTTTTGTGAATGTACGTTTTTCAAATGTGATCCTTTCGTGTAGCTTTTCAGGCTTGTGCAATAGATAGAATTTAATTTGAATTGTCTTCTTTGAGAATTCAATTTTCCTGAGATAGAGACTGCTTAGAATTCTTATTGGCATTTATCACACTTGATCTCACATATTATTTTTGGTTTTGTAGGCTCCTGACATTGCTTTCACCATAAAGAAACCTCATATTCTTAAGGTATTGATATTAGGAACCAAAGAGAAGAAAAAAGAATCACTTCACAATAGCAGAAAGTTGGCTGAAGGAGCCAGTAATAACTTCTGTCTCTCAGATCTACAATGTCTACTGAATTAAATGCAGTAGGACATGATATTATAGTGACTATACCTAGTATTTTAGGGAATAATAATGTGTGCATGAAACTTCTACATTTTAAAAGTGTGATAAAATCAGAAGGACCATCTGTGATCTAAGGATTGCATTTATCTTACTGGAATTTCCTTTCAAATTAAAAAAAAATAAAAAAATAAATTAAAAAAGCAAGTTTTCCAATTAGAAACATCCACAGGGAATATAAGGTTGTCCAGATCTCAGCTGAGATTCAACTATTTCTTTTGGGGGGCCAACAAGTTAAACAAAACGAGTTACAATGCAGGCACTACATGACACAAACTCTTCTAAAAACACTCTGAGCTATCTATCTAACGTCTGAGTTCCTGGAAATGATTTATCATGGCAAGCATAGTGGTAACAGAAGTCAGCTTGAGGCCTCTTAGAAGCAAAAGTTCAGATCCCAGGCTCCCTACAAGTCCTGTGGGATACTGGAGAGAAATTTGAGGACCAGAATATTCTAGTTTGCATTGTAATTAATGAAAAAAATGCCAAGGTTTATATTTTTTTAATTATTATTATTACATGTACAGATAACTGAAAAAAAACAGATTTCTGCCCAGTTTTCAAAAAACCCATTTTGACTAAAAATGATTGATCAACCTGCCTAGCAATAAGAGAAAAAATACTAAATAAGCTCCAAAAAAAGAAAAAAAATTCAACCTCAGTACATTGTTATGCAGTGTAGGACTTCTTGTTGCTTCAAGAAGAATACATGTAAGACTCCTCAAAGTCAGCTGGAGTTTCATTCATCCATTATTTCTGAAAATCACATCCTAGACATGTCAGAAAACAGCAAAGAGCTAAAACAAAACCTTGTGTCCTCCCTTACTTTTCTCAGCTTGTGTGCAGATTTTACAAGCATCTGAGTAGATGAAAATCAAAGAATAGCCATAACCTCATGCATGTGTTTAAATATTCAGTGATTCTGTGAAATGTAATCTCATTTAAAACTTTGAAAAATCTGCATTTCCACAACAATCTTCAGTGCATTTTTTAGCCTCTGTACAAATCCTTATAAGTGACATCAGCAAGTTCCACCGATGTAAATGCAAGTGGAACAAAGACAGTAACCCTTCTCTATTCTGAACTTCTCAGCTTCGGCTTTCATTTGAAGCTCTCGTTGTATTTCAGAAAAGTCAGTGAACAATTGTCTATTCCCTTTTCCATGCTTTTCATGGTGGCTCTGTCCTATTTCCTTTCCTCATCTGAAAAGTTCCAACCTGTCTGGCTGAACTTGAAGGCAAACGAGTACTGAGTAAGTATCACAGAACTGCACCTTCCTCATCTTGCAAAGTCTTCTTTCTAGAAAATTGTCTCCAGAAATAATACTCTGGTAATCTCAATAAACATACACTTACAAACCCTAATCCCCTCTCCTGCTTACTACCTTATGTTACTAGTTGATGTCCATTCTATGTCTCTGTTGTGCTTTCAAATTTCCCATCAGACAAGATGTTCTTTCATGTAGAGTGTACGATTCCTCATATGAGGTTTCAAGAGAGTAGCAATTCAGACTAAGAGTAGCATAGGTCTGTCCCTGCTTGTGCCCCGTGAGTATATTACTCTGTGTGGGAGTTGAGGTCTGTGGCTGTGAAGACCAGTGATTCTACAGTGTGAACCCAGAGTCACCTGCAGGCAAAACATGAGCCAAGGGCATCCATGAAAAAAACATTAAAAAAAAACCACCCAGTCAAAAGTAACACTTCCTTTTCCCTGATACAAGTTAGTGCTACCCTGCGTTCCTGCACTGGTTGGAGAAGTGATCTCTACCACATGAAACAGTAGACATAATTTGAAGAACTATCTGTGAACATATTTAGAGATTCAACATTGGAACTTGACTCACATTCTCACTTTTGGTTTACTCATTTGCTTCTCAGACAGGCCTATGTGCATGCTTCAACCATTTCCATGCAAATGCTTTCCTGGATGGATGGCTGGCTGGCTGGATGGATTCCTCTTCAGGGAGCAAAAGGCCTTTTACATCGCTTTCATGTCTGGCTGCAAAGCACAGTTAGGAAATCCATAAGTTCTATCAACCACTAAAGAGAAAGGCTCAATTATTACTACTGATTACTATTCTGATAAGCATTATTATTGCCACACTGAATACTAGAACAAATCCATAAAACATATATTCTGAATTAGTTATTTCAAAATAATAACATTAAAAAATTATACTAATCCTGCCACAACAGAAATTCTAAAGAATAAATTAAATTAATTACTCAGATTTTTAGGGTTTTTTTCTGATAATGCTGAAAACCCATGTCTATTGGTTTGATACAAAAATTAATTTGAATTTCAGGGTTGCATCTACAAACTCAGAGGCAGATATGCAAAACAGAGAGGATTAAGTCCTGGCACCACAGAAGTCATTGGAAGTTTGAAGTAAATGGCAAAATATACCTGAATTTAATGAGGTCAGTATTTGAAATGCAGAAGAACCAGGAGGCCATGGATTCCCATTTATATGCAGGGCTCATTCCTTTCCACAGTGCACTGGGAAGGAGTGGGAACATGAAGTGTCCCATTTTCCACTGACTGGGAGATTACAAGAGCTGGTAGACCACAAAAAGACAATAATGTAAAATTTGAGTGGATACAATTTTAAGTTGAGTACACTAGAAAAGATACTGAAGAAGCTCATTTTGCACCATGGGCTGAAGAAATGAAGTGTCATACAAATCTTGTGGAGTTTTTCCACTGTGTTTACTTGGACCAGACAATAATGTGTTCCCTTATGTGTACTGAGATCACTGAAATAATCCACAAGTTCAAGTCCTAGATTACTCTAGTCAGAGATAATACAAACCACATTGAAAAGAAACCTGTAGGCACAAAGACCTCATGTGGATTTGAAGGTCCATATTCAATATTTTTTGTCAACATGATTCTCTGCAGGAAAAAAAACAACAACTGCTAAATAAAAATTGGTTTATAAACTAAAACGTGTTTTTGGGCGGGTCATAGTTAATTATAGTTTGTTTTGTTATAACTACTTCTCCATGAATATACATAAGCTTAAATATTCCATTATGGTATAATTATACAGCCATTAGAAGAAGAAAATTGCTAATGCAAGCAGCTATGAGAAATGTATATCATTTACAAAACCACACATAATATACCACAGATATTTTCAAATATCATAGTGAAAAGATGACTCTCTGAGGATTTCAGCATTGCATTTAATAGCTTTTATGCATTATCAAGCCTTTAATTATGTAGAATTATGAAGGAGCTAGAAATGGAAACCCATTTGTGTGCCATTTTAAATAAACTTTGGGCTTATTATAGGATATGAGGTGGGCTCATTCCTTCACCTGAGCTGTTGCTTTACCATCTGGATTTTTTAGTTATAAACTTCCAAAAAAATATCATTAAGCCATGACATTAACCTTCAACACAAGGTTTTCAGACTCTAGTCCTCTACCATTACATTATTGGAAAAGCTGCATCATTGTCTTTAGCTTTTTCCAGTCAGTAACATTTCATGTAATGACTGTCGTGAGCAATAGATCAACTTGATTTTTGCATGAACTGAACAAACCTATCTATGCATAAAAAGTCTTCTTTACCTCAGAAAAACCAACAGCTCAGTTATATTACACTAGTTAAAATAAAGAATTTGGGGTTAGTCACATAGCTTGGACAGGGGTGGGATTCTAACCAGTTTGCCAGAAGGGAACTGCAGAAGCCTGCTAGGAAGAACTACATCTCCTCCAGCTCTGTTTCTGAGACACAGTGGCAGCTCCCATTGTGAAATTCAACCAAGGGATGTTTCCTAAGTGTTTCACAATATCTGACAGATCCTCCAGAGATCATAAGTGAAGATTGATTTAGGATTGTGATTAGGATGGGTATGGCCAGACCAGATTCCTATTTTCTGGAGGTCTGGAGGCACCTCACTGATTTGTAAGAAGTACATCATTGGCTTCATGGGTGAAAAATCAGTGCCTGTGGGACCAAGAAACATCTGAAAAGAGCATTTAAGAATCACAGGTCAGAGTTGTCCCAGGTCTTGGGAGGATTCTTCTGATCAGCTGCAGAAGTTTATGTCTCAGCTGGTCACACTAGATACACTTTGTAAATAGATACAACTCATCTACAGATGGTCCTTTATAGGAGCTAGTTGGATAACTAATATTTTTTACCCAAGTGAATTTGTTCATCACAGGAGGCTCCTGGTCTGAATTCTGCCTCTGTTGGGAATAATTGATTTTGAGAAATTCTGTTGTCAGGGCTCATACAGAAGTGCACAATGAGAAAGAAGCTCTATTTTCATTAACTTACAGTGGAAATTTTATTTCATAAAAAATGAAAGCAAAGGGAGGGTTATGTTAAAAAAAAAGAATAATAAAATAACTTTTTTTTTTTCCTTTTCCCATTAGTATGATAAGTCTGAAATATATTTAGTAGGTACTGCCTGCTGTTCCATTAAGCACCTTCCTGTAATGTCACTTCATTGGTCACACCTCTTTTACTGTGCCTCTCCATGAGCATTTGCACATTCAAACCACAGCAGTTCATGGATAGGTGAATTAATAATTCAGGAAAACACGTTTTATATCTGTGCAGAAAAAGTTTTAACAAGCACATTTCTGACTTTGTAACAGCAGACTTCAGAAGGCACATTAAGCACTGCAGGTTTTTTCCACAAATGGGAAATTTTTGTTTGTCCCCAGGCTCTAAGTGAACTGAAAATCACTTTTCCTTTCTTTTGGGATATTTAGGGCTACTCTGTTTCACAGATATCCACTAGCCAAGATAGTATAGTTTTCTCTTTGTGGACAAATGGATATATAACATTCTTTGTATTTTAAAAACACAAACAAAAACCAGAAATAGTTTAAAAATATGAGCTTCTCATGAGAGCATTCAGCAGACCCAAACTGAAAAATGTCTCATTTGTCTGATGATGCCTGTTGGTAACAAATGAAAGTGCATATTAATTCTGTGCTATGTAAAAAAAAAACATAAGAGAAAGGCAAGAAGTTGTAATACTCTGACATGAATCTTTGTGATGGAAGGGCATGAAAAGAAAACTAGCTAAAAATGACAAGTAATTCTCCTATGCTGTTTCATGAGTCTGAGAAAGAAAAAGCTGTTTAAAAGAGCAGCAGTCAAAGTTGAATAGACTTAAAGAGAAATATTATATTTGTTTTAATCATCCTATAGCATAAAAAAAATGAAAACAGTTCACAATAAGTTAAGGAGCAGAGATAATAACAAAATGTTATGTCTGATTTGTTCTTTTGTGAAAGCACATGTATAAAATAGGCAGTAAGCCAAGATGAAAAAATGTTTCATTTCATAAGGAAGCATATTTGGTATATGGTTTTGCTTGCTTCCTACATGTTTTTGCTGATTAGCTAGTTAGAAACTTATAACAATACCAATTTCCAGTGGTCAGCCACAATGAGCAATAATCAGCCCCCTTACAGGGACCTGTAAAATAGAGACCAAGAACTAAACTGCCTATCAACTCTCACTTACTCACCTGCCTCTACAGTATTTTGAATTATTATTACTTTAAAACATAAGTGACCACTTTGAAGTGGTCTGCACAACTGATTCCAGAGATCAAAAATCACATGATCATGTTCAAAATCAGTACTTTCTTCTTGTTTGACCTTATTGGTGTCTCAGGAACACAATGTAAATATCCAACAAGCTGCATTCATTGTACAAGTTATTTACTTGACTTATTCCTCATCTGCTTCTATCACCCCAATGAAAGGTGCTCTTACCTTTAAGATCATTTTAAGTTAAATAAAAAGAGAAATGTTATCATTAAAATCACAGTTTTTCATTCAAATGCATGTCAAGGAGCCATTTATTTCAACTTATCTAATAAATCACTGGCTTTTTACATAAAGAACTGCTAGGAAATAAATATGCTTCTATACACGTGTGTATATTTTTACACAAATTCCAAGCATATCAAGTTCTTTCTCCTGTAGCTTAGCTGCAGGAAAAAAAAATGATAATTAAGAAATTGTTCATAGTATGAAAATTCCAAACATCATTTCCAGTCTTAGCCAGTGCACAGAGCAGAGGAAGTTCATGCTCAGGCTTGTGGCATCTCTCACCACTTGATTTCCCATCTATGTAAAAGTCTTACATTGGCAAATGAGTTTTCTAAGCAGGCCAAACATCAAATTTCATCTATTTCTGCTGGACTTTGGCTTTGGCCTTCTCCAGTCTCCCACCTGGTTTCAAATACCTCTTTAAATTTTTGAAAGCTTCTTGCAGTCCTTTTTCTGCACGTGCTCCATCAGCTTGAAATAAAATCTTACTAGGTGCTTTCAGCTGTAAAGTTGTACCAAAGTTTTATTTATATGCACAGTATTCATACTCTTCAGAAGGTTAGATGAAACTTCCCTTGTCCTTACACTTTTTTATTTAGCATACACCACTGGTTTGTCTTTGTTTTGTTTGAGTTCACCTGATGCAGCATGTGGCAATTCCACTAAGAGTGATTATGATGCTTTTCCTGTGTGGGTAGATCCATGGCAACAGGTGGAAACCCCGAGGATGAGCTGTGCATTCTTTTGTCCTGTCTTCTTTTTTTGCAGTATGTGCCTTTAACTGAAATTTCTTCTACAGCAACAAGGGTTATGTTATTCCCACAGCATAGCCAGACTGCCATCTGAGGCTTTCTGCTGGCTCTGCTGGCAATCTCTTCTTTCCACCAACCAGGACCTCGTTACAAAATTAGTTTGAAACTGTAACTCCCACCTTTTTGTCCAAAGGAGCTTTACTAGGACCATAGAGCAGTGCAAAGCTCATAGAGCACTCTCTAATCAATGTGCTGCAACGTAGGTGTCCCAGTGAAAGAATTTGCCAGTGGACTTCTCCTTCACTAATAAATTTCCTGATGAGGATTAAGACTTACAATGATGAAGGCAGGGATAGACCAAGCTAAGTTGCAGCTGATCAGGTTTTAAGCCTGCAGCTGTTGTCTAATTATTCAAGCTTATTAGCATCCTGTTATACTAAAGCCTTCCTACAGCCACAATGGAGCAGTCCGTACAAATAGAGCTATGAATTTATTGTAGGTCCAATAAAAATTAGGTAATTGCACACCTCAGTTGTTAAACAGAGACCTCTTCATCTATCCTGCCCCTTTTGTCTGGTGTTGTACACAGTTTTCTAATGTTACTTGTTCTTATTATCATTACAAACTAAAGCTAAACGAAGCTACAATTATGCATTCATCACCTTATGTCTTGATAATTGTTACTACAGAGGAAAAAGTTCAATTCAGAGCCAGGCAAGGGGAGCTCAGACAAACCCTGAGACCCTGCACAGTCAGCTGAACACAAAGCATGAGGTCTTTTACCATTAACAGTAGAAAATATGTTTGTGTTTACTGGCCCGTGACCCACATCAACTTTCTATTTTCATTCCTGTCAGACATATAACAAATAATCTCATACATACCTCCTTCACTTTAGGCATGGAATTCTGCTTTAATCAACAGCCAGCTGTGTTCAAACATACCCTTGCTAACACCAGAAGGTGAGGACAACTAATCAGGTATTTCTGAGCTCCTTGTACAGTATAAATATTTTCCTACACCCTGTTGCCTTCATATAGCCAGTGACAACAGAACAACACACAATGGTCCAGACCCTGTGTGGAGGTAGATGTGCCATCACAACAAACATTGTCTACAGATGCGGTATCATTCACAGTATCATACTGGTCGGAAAAGACCTTTAAGATCAAGCTCAACCACTACCCTAACTCTGCTGCATCCACCACTTAATCCTCTGGCACCACATCTGTCTTTTTCGCTATCTCCAGGGATGGTGGCTCAACCACTTCCTTGGATGCTGAGCAATGCTCAGTGTATATGTCATAGTGACATTGTCTACATTTAAATGAGTCAAATAAGTTCAGATGACTAACCTAAAAAAGCCTCTTTCTCTCATGTGACAATACAGATAACTGAATAGCTCAGGTGTAGACATCCACATTTTGGAGATGGGGTCTAAAATGGAATGGGATGATCCCCTCACCCAGACTCTAATTCTAGCTTTCTTTTTGCTGGAGCATATACTCTGCTTTTGATTAGAATTTAATGTCTCTCAACAACATGCTGCTACAAAAAGAAAAAGGCTGCTGACTATAGGTAAACAAGTAAGTCCTTGTATTTCTTTGATTGCTGTGAAAAATCTTTCTGTCTGTAAGGGAAAAAAATAAAATAAAAAACAAGCTTACCCAAAACCCAGCAAAAATTTGGTGGAAAATGAAAGTAGAAGTTAATTTTATCCTGTGCATAGCAAGTGAATATACTGTGGATGCTGGTTGTTTACAGAGCTGGATGTTTGCAGAATTCATCCCTGGATGCAGTTTTAGTTTTCCTGAGAGACAGCTGATGGTGCCTGCACACACAGGCATGAACAGAGGCAGAGCACCCATAAAATATTTTCTTATTTTCCAGCCGTGGCATCATTTATCTTCATAGTTGTTAGTGGTGCAGTTTCCACTTTAACAGTAATCATGACACATTTGTTCCTTGATTTATTTGACTAGCACTATCAAACACTGAATAAACAATGCTGTTCTGGGACCTGGCCAAAACTTTCAAATTGCATTTTAATATTTATGTGCCTTCAGTCTCCATGAGAAAAAATCCTGATGCTAGCTTGTCATTTGAACTGCTATAACACCAAAGCCAGAATAAGTATGTTTTTCCCTATAACTTGCATAATCCATCATGATATTTCTCCAGCTGATCACAAGCAAAAAGAACATTAGTTTAAATTTTTAACAACTGGCAATTACGGAAATAATATTTTGGTGGAATTAAAGGATGCTTGTAGCTTCCTGGATTGGCTTTCTAAATAGCTGCTTATCATCAATATGATTTCACAGTAATGAATATCACTGTTAATGCTTAAAAGCAACATGAACAGGGACAGCATGACTTTTGGAGCTTGTTTCCTGAAATGTAATACCTCTCTTTGAGTCTTTACTTTCTGTTTTCTATTTAGTACCATCCATTAACTACAAAATGTTCTTTATAATCATGAGCAGGCCATAAATTACCATTAGGACCACTATGTTTGCTAGTGGTACATTTTTGATTAGCTGTCTCTAAGGGTAACAATTTTTTTTTGCAGCTACTAAGTCCTGCTGTCAAAATTACAATCACTGCAGGATATATACTATAGAAGGGTTCTGGCTATTAGTTTCTTCCTACTAATGACATATGATAAGGATATTCACAGTGTTTTGTTCCTTTTTGCTCCATAAGAGTTCAGAAATCATGCAGGTCATGAAGGAGTCACCTTCATGTAGATGAGGTTGGGCTTTTAATGACTATATTGAAAAGCCTCTCTTTACCAGGGACCACCTGCTTCTGAATGTGTTATGCTCTATTGTAAGTTCAATGAGATCACTGTGTCTATCATACCACCCAGGGTGGGTTGCTTTATATGGCAAAATAGCAATAGTAATTACTCATTATCCTTTGGAGTAATAATGATAGAGAATGGAGTAATAATGAAGAGTGTGTAGAGCATTGTGTCTTAGGGAAAATTGCCTGCTGTGAGATCTTGGAGTCAGTACAGAAATGGATCCTCTTCTCTGAAGCATGTCCTTCTCTCCTGCTGGGCACAGTGGGATGGACCCTGGCTACCATAAAGGAGCCCTTGAAGTCCTTGGTGTCCTGCCCCCAAGGAACCCCCAATCCCTCATGCCTACCCCCTCCCTCACCCCTACAAGAGTGGTTTCCTTCCCTTTTTTCAAAAATCTTTATTTGCCCTAACATTTCACAGACTAGGAAACAGATAACAAATTTGTATCCTCTTTTTCTAATTGGCTGTCATGAAAATCAAGAATTTCCAACATTTCAGGGAAAGTCTAAGGAAAACAGGGTCAGAAGAACTTTATTGAGCTTGAGGAATAGGCAGAGAGAAAGATTATGAAGTTCACTTTAAAAAGAAAAAACTCTGAGCCTGACATATTCACAGAGTGGGAACTGACTAACCATGAAACAACTTTGCAGATGAGGGCTTGAAGGTCCTGGCTGAAAGGCTGCCCATGATGGCTGGGTGGCCCTCCTGTCATTAGGGCCAACCACACTGTGGGCTACATCACTAAAAGCACAACCAGTTCATAGAGGGAGGTGAGGGTTTCTTTTCATTTTCTACTTGCAAGTGTCCCTCTGGTGTACTGTGTCTACCTGGGCCACCCCAGTACAGGAATGAAAGTGGCAAATTGGAGTAAATCTAGCAGGTGGTCACTAGGGTTGGAGCACCTGGCATTCAAAGGGCAGCTGAGGGACCTTGGTTTCAGCATTGAAAAATGGGAATCTAACTGCTGTGTTTCAATATTGGGGGTGTCTAGAGAAGGCAGATCCAGGCTCCTTCCAGCTCAGCAGAAAAAGAAGCAGCAACAGTCACAAGCTGCAATAAGGGGCATGCTTGCTGGATGTACGAGCAAATTCTTCTCTGTGAGAGCACTTAGGAATGGGAACAAGTTGCCCAAAATGATTGAAATCTCCATATCCAGAGATCTTCAGAGTTCTGCTAGGTAAGCTCATGAGTAAATTATCCAACTCAGAGTTAGTCTTTCTTGAGCAACAGGTTGGATTAATGAACTCCTGATGTTCCTTACAGTAACTCAGATCTTATAATTGCAGCTATCAACAAAAGCACACGTACTTAGTTGCCAAGAAAATTAACTGATTTGCTCAAAACCAGATGAGGTAGCATGCAGTGAATGAAAAATCAAGGAATTAGGAACTGGGAGCAAACCAGAAAGCTAAATTTTTTTCCAATGTGGTCACATAGTTGGTAAAACACTTAGAATTTACACCACAAAATGTAGTCATGTGTCTTACAGGTACATTATTCAGAAAAGACAAAAAAGTTGTACTGTCACCTCCTCATCCCATCCACCAATGAGACAGAGGATCTGGTGACCATTGACATGGAGAAAGCTGAGGTACTCAGCAACTTTTTCCTCACTTTTTAATGTCAATTCCTCTTCTTCAGGTCCCTAAATCTCAGTGCAGGACGTCAAGGAATGAAGTCCTTTCCATCATAGGATAAGATCCATGGGACCAGATAAGATGAATCCCAGGGTCCTGAAGGAGCTGGCAGATGTAGTCACTACACCACTCTCCATCATATTTGAAAGGTCATGGCAGTCAGACAACATCCTCAGTGACTAGAAAAAGAGAAATATCATGCCCATTTTTAAAAGGAGTAAAAAGAAGGACCCTGGGAACTATCAACCAGTCAGCTTCACATCTGTGTCTAGTAAAATCATAAAACAAAGCCTCCTAGAACATATGACAAGGCACATGGATGACAGAAAGATGATTAGAGACAACCAGTGTGGCTCCACAAAGGGCAAATCATGCCTGACTATTCTGATAGGCTTCCGTGATAGAGTGACTGCATTAGTGGATAAGGGAAGAGAAACTGATGTCATATATTTCGACTGCTGAAAGGCTTTTGACACAATCACTCAGAAAATTTTTACTCTATAACTGAGAGATATGGATTTGATGGATGGACTTTTAGATGCATAAGGAATAGGCTGGGTGGTGACATTCAGTTACAGGCAAAAGCTCAGTGTCCAGATGGAGAGCAGGAACAAGTGGTGTCCCTCAGGGATCTGTACTGGGACTGGTATTGTTTAATATCTCTATTAATGACAGAGACATTAGGATTGAGTGCAACCTCAGCAAGTCTGCAGATGATATGAAGCTAAGTGGCGAAGTTGATACACTTGAGACACTGCAACAAGTTGCCCAGAGAAGGTATGGATGCCCCATCCCTGGAAGTGTTCAGGGTCAGGTTGGACGGGGCTTTGAGCAACCTGGTCTAGTGGCAGGTGTCCCTCTTCACAGCAGGCGAGTTGGACAGGTGAACTTTGAAGGTCCCTTTCAATCCAAACCATTCTATGATTGTTTCTACATCTTATGAAATACAAGTGAGGTCATAATGATCTACAGACACCACCTATTTCTAATGCTTCACTGCTTACTGCCTTGAAGGGCTCTCTCCGTTCAGCCCAGAAGTCTTAGTTCAGTTTCCTCACATTGAACTAGTGTGATTAAGGAGTGAAATGGGATTTGGGGATCTGTTTCTGTATTCAACTGATTTGAATAGAGAGGTGTCAGAGGGACTCCTGTGATTCAGCTGGGGAAGTCAGTGAAAGCAACACTAATGGTACATCTAAGGTACATATGTATATTTGCACTTCAGTGTCTGCAGCCTTAGTATTGCAGACCACCTGATACGTTATTCCAGCTGCTAATTTTACATGAGAGGCATTATTATCACTCTGGTCACCTTGAGTGCCTTACATAATAAGATTGCTGTCTGCTGGGACAAAATATCTTATATCCTGTGATCTATGCCAATTGTTATAATACAAAAAGTCTCTCTACCTTTTGTGTTCTGGAAATGTTCATTTCAAGCATTCTCCACCAGCTTCAGCTTATTTTCACAAGCTGATAAGCTGTTACTTCAGTTAAATGAAAACTTATTTCTTCCCTTGCTGCCTCCACTGTACCACACAAATCTGTGGAGGGAAAGTGAAACTATTCTTAGGGTCGTTGGGTTTTGTGATTTTTATTATGATTTGGACAACTAAAACTTCTGGAACCATGTAGTTATGCAGTTCAAAGAAAACCTTGAAAATGTGATCCTTTGGGCTCAAGAAGACAGAAAATTAATTAAATAAGAAAGACAACAGTTTCCTTTTTAAATTTCATGTACATTTTTTTCAGGGTCTGCCTCCTGACTGAAATAGTAGTATTTCAGTCCTTCTTCATAGGCTCCATGACTACACCAAAACAAAGTAGTCCATAAAACAGGTTAGAAATGCCACAGATGATGACAGAACCAGACTTAAGAACTAGTTATCAGGAGAATGAGCAGAACACACATATGGCTAACCAAAGAACATGCTTTATAGAGTTAGATGCCAAAAATTACCCAGGATATTCCATGACTGCAAATTTTGATCTAAAACTTTTTTAGGAGAATGGGACATTTGAGCTTTAATTATCTCTTTATAAGTTACACGTGGAAAAATAAATTCTTGCTGATATCATCTTGATAATATTTTACAGAGTGGATCAGTTGATCCATTTGCAGCATTGTTGCATCTGCAGATAAATCTCAGGGAAACAACCTTTTCTCCAAAGCTGTACATATCTCACCTTGCCATTATGTTTAGCAAGGAAGATAGCACGGCCACTTGTAATAATGTCCACATGAACTCCAAAATATACTAATGTCAAGATTTAGTAGGTTTTGTATCTTGCTTCCTTCAGCTGCCAATTCTGGTTTTTCTTGCTGCCTCATCTCTCTCCCTGTCCGTGAACGCACCTTCCTTGCTCTTCCTTCTTCAGACAAGCTCAAATGTTGATGAACTTACACTCTGAAGCCCGAGAGAAATTAATGAGTGGTTTTCTCCTAAGTTTTCTTCTCTGAGAACCTGCTGGAATATTATCTCCCTCTACTTTTGTCTATATAGACTGCTAAAATGCAATAGACTGCCTTGCTTCCCAGAGAGGTTGTGTTACAAATTAGATATAGGCTATGGAAACTTTTCACATCTTTACATGATAGAAACTATTGCTATAATTAATAATTCTCAGAACTGTTTTTGCTGTTTAAATTCTTGCTAAAATGCTTTCATCTTTCTCTATGTGTTAAGAGAGTACATTTATTGTTCAATATTCTTGGTATTACAGACTTGGAACAGAGCTGACACGTTCTATTCACAGCACTTAATCCACCTGTAAGTATGAACATCTAACCCTTTTAAAGATTTTTGCCTTTGGAAATGTTAAGCTGTGCATTTTATTACAGAAATCCACTAATTTTTCTTTATACTAGAATTAGAAAAAATGTGATTATATTTTATTATTAATTTGTTATTTTTTATATAGTTTATCATTTACCTTACAATATAATTTAACAATTTTTTTTTACCATTCTCTTATACTTTTTCATCCTCCTGTTTTCTCAGGCAACATGTAGCTAGAAGAAATAACAAAAAGGACCTTCATATGATAAAAAAGACATGTACAGATCTGACTCCTTTAAAGTTCTGTGGTAACATTCTATTTGATGTGTTTTCGATTCTAAAAACCTCACTCAAATAATGCTTCTACCTCAGGGATAAGTCCAAAGGTAAAAAATTATTGATCTTTATATCTGCAGAAAGATCTTGGCAACAGAAGGCAACATAAACCAATTAAAATATACGTGCTGAAAACCTGGACTTTTGAGTCATGGCTCATGCACAGCACAACCTTAATACCATTTGCGTTCTTCCATAGTGCTTCAGCATAAGTAAGGCTGGTTTTCTAAGGAAGGAAGAACATCTGCAGGCAAATCTGACATATTTTTATGACAAACAAGCTTATAAACAGTATGCAGCAGCTGGTAGAAAACATTACACAGGTAATACCCAGCAAAAGTGGAAATCCACCTAAGATAACTCCCTGCAGCTGATTGAACCCTATTCTGTCATTGGGCCCTTAGCACACCAGCTCCATGACTCCCACTGCCCCACCTTCTTAACCAGCATGACTGTGTCTGCCATGTCTTTCAGTCATACAAACAAAGATTCAGAAGCTTATACCTGAGGCCACTCTTGTGCTTATACTGATAAAATAGCATAATGTGACACATTACATATCTGGAAAAATAATCATCTGACCTGGGCACCTGACACAACACAGTGTTCTGTAATGTTTGGTAGCACAGTCTGTTGTAAATAGAAGAAACGTGTAAACAAACAAAAAAAAGGGAATTATTTCCACTTCATTAGTGGCAAAACATGTCATTCAGATAGAAGAATGCCAGGTCAAAAATAATAAATTCCTTTAAAATGCTCATTATGCTAAATGTCAAGATTGTACTGTTTATTTAATCAGCCACTCATTGCTGAGAGCTAATTATATCACAGTTGTCATAAATGGTGAGGATTATGGTCACCATATAAGTTACTGAAATGGTCAAGAATTGTTTACTCTGTTATGGAAGAGCATTCATACACTTGAATGCAAAACTACAGTGAGTCAGATCTCAAAGATCCTGATTTCAAAGGGCCTTCAGCTCTGATGCAAATGTCATTGTAAGTAAGACAGTTTGTCACCATTTTGGACCTCTGCATACAATCCATGAAAATACAGCATTTTGTGTTCAGTTTGTATTTGTATTGAAAATAAAATACACTCAGTCTCAGTGTAAACTGGGGAAAGCACCTAACAGACTAGGGAGAGCATTTACTTATCTTGAACCCCTCATAAGGTCATAAAGCACAGGGTCACAGCTGGAAATTGCAAGTAGAAAATAGTGGTCCCATCCTAGCCAGTGCCTAGAATTTCTGAGTCCCTGTGGTTTTGTTGGGGTTGGAGAAGAGCTAAAGAGCTATATGCTGGATATTGGAAAAAGTTCAAGTGGCACAGCTGGACAGTAGGAAAGACCGCTTTTAAACAGGGCACAAGGGTGTGAGGAGTGTTAATTTCTCCTTCACTCTCCTTTCTGCTCCTCCATCAGCTCTAGGAAAACTATAGCAGGTGGTCATAACGCTGTGCCAAATTTGAGGTTGAATTCTCTTTGGTGTATGTACTATTACCTGGATTATTTTCTGCATCGTGAGACCCAGCAAGCATTGTGCCTTAGGTATCAGCTACACAGCTGCAGAATAACTGTGTTTGGGAGAGAAAAGTAGAATTCAGCAAAAGAAAAACAAACAAACAAACAAACAAAAACAAACAAACAACACAAAACAGGAGATGGACCTAGGTTCACTGAAAGCATTTCCAAAAGGATGGAAGCAACTTGTCTGGAAAACACATCATTTCCTCATGTCAAAATGGAGAATGTGTAAAAAGGTTGTGAATAGATGTTTGTGGATACTACGTGAAAGGATTAGTGTATTTATGAGCTTTCACCAACCCATTTCCTTGCTGTTCTCTCCAGAGGGCACTTACATTATCAGGAATATGACAGTACAGCTGTAAATTTGTTGGTGATTGGTATTTGTGTTTTTTACATAAATAGGTAACATAATCTAAAATTCATTAAAAGATAAAAAAAGGAGTTGTATTTTAAATTCAGTTTAGGATAGTTAGGATGGAAGCACATCACTTATAACTGGGGAATCACCTACAGTCTCTCTGAATGAAAAAGATGATTGAAGACTAGGTTGTCTCTAGTAATAATAACAACAAGAAATCCTCAGTTCTTCAACAGTTTTTGTGATTAAACTTCTAATGTGAGGTTGCACAATGCTATGAGGAGACATGAAGAGACACTCTTGAATTTTAATGTCTTAATGAACTTTGGGGCCTCCCTGATATGACACCCTGCAAAGCCTTGACCAGGTTAACGCATAAACTGTCAGTAGGCAGTAAAACACACACAGGAGTGGAAAGGCCTCAGGGCAACTGTATTATAGACATGCAAGTACCAAATACTTGACAACTCTTTATTTTTAAAAGACACACTTGCAATCCATCAGCAGAGAAAATGAGGTTAACATAACAGTCTCTTCTGCCATCTCTCTGTCCCCAGAAGACACTAGGAGAAATGCCTCTGAACACTTGACAAGTAAAAATTTCTATATACTCTGTTACTTGCTTGTTTCCATTATCTCAGGGAGCTGCAACTACAGTACTGAGTTAAGGCCTGACAGTTACCCTGGAGAAACAATAACAATTAACTCTGCTTCCTGTCAGCATCTGAGAGAGGAAGGAAATAATTGTGAAGTTGCTGTTCCTTTTCTCTTTAGCCTGTGCAATATACCAGTAGCTGGACTGAAGGGTTTACAGCCCAAACATTACTGCTACACCTAATGAGGGCAGCTGCACAGCTTGCTTGATACTTAGAGGTTTTATTCTTAAAAAAGAATTAAACCAAATTTCAGTGTATCTTTAACTGTACATGAAATAAGACCTAATCTCTCTTGTTAGCCATACAGCCATCTTGTGTGCTGGACATGTCCAAACTAAATTAATGTTAAATTAAGAAATTTAAGGTTTTTCTCTTGCCCCTACTCTGTAGCTGCTCTCTGTGACTGACTTGGAAGGTAAGGACAGAGGTGTTATATCCTGAACAGAGACTGAGATCTGACCTACCTGGACTGCACATAACTCTCCTCCCTATACCACATGCCAGTTTTCAGATACAAGATACATGCATTTTAAATTCATGTGCGCTTTAAGAATAAGTATCATTTTGGACTAAAAAAGCTGCTGCTCTGTGGAAAACTTTACAGAATCACAGAATCTTAGAATCCTAGGGGTTGGAAGGGACCTCGAAAGATCACCCAGTCCAACTCCCCTGCCAGAGCAGGATCACCCAGAGCACATCACACAGGAACGTGTCATCCAGGTGGGTTTGAATGTCTCCAGAGAAGGAGGCTCCACAACCTCCCTGGGCAGCCTGTCCCAGGGCTCTGTCACTCTCACAGTAAAGAAGTTCTTCCTGATATTCACCTTCCTATTCCTATGCTCCAGTTTGCATCCATTGCCCCTTGTCCTATCACTGGTCATCACTGAAAAAAACTTGAAAAAGTTGGAAAAAAATATTCCTCTTTTTATTTTTTCCAGTTTTCTTATAACAAAATTAAGTTACTGGATATTGGCTTAGAGATTCTTTTGGATTTCTGCTTCCCCAAAAAATGTATTCACAGAGTATATGGTACAGAAATCCTTGCAAAGCTTCAGGCTGTCATCATCACCCTGTGCAATTCAAAAACTGTGAGACAACTCTTTCATTTTCTGACCTGACACAGAGGTTCTGCCTTTCTCCTCAACTGATGTTCTAAGTATTTTTAGATTGTTTTGGTTTAACTTGTCCAGTTCAATATAATATAATGTAATATAATATAACAATAATGTAATGTAATATGATATATTATATATCATATTATATAATATAGTAAATATATTATTATATATTGTAGAATAATGTAAAATATAATGTAGAATATACACATATATATACACTTACATGCACCAGACTTTCTCTACATGCACCTCCACTACCACTAAATGAAACAAAATGGCCATTTTAAAGAAAATTAAGCTGCTTTTTTTTTTTCCAGCTCTTTTTTTTTTTCTGTCAGATTTGAAAACCTTTTCAAAGGTTTTTGATGTTTTGACATATTTCCTTGTTAAGATTTTTGAAAGATTTAGTTTAGGTTTTTCAGCTTTCAGTGGAAACAGAGAAAAGGAAATAAGAGAGATATTAGCATAAAAATACACAGGGGGGTGCAAATGGCGTTTTAAGTCCAACTACAGTGATTCTTTTTCTTAGATTTATTCACTTACAGTCACATGCCCTGAAGAAAGACACCATAGACTGAATTAAGAAGTTGCTTCAATTAGCTTACTCATTTATTAAGAACACAATTCTGGGACAGCAGGAGTAACTGAAATACTGAAAGAGGAGTTTCAGAGAAGAAGGATTCCTTTGTACTATAACCTGTATGTTAGAAAAAACAATATATGACTAGGTTACTAAAGACAAATATTGAAGCAATTAAGAAAATTGTAATATTATTTATAGATTGATCAAGGTGATATACATTTACCTTACCTTTTTAGCTGACTGAGAATAATACTTCTGAGGTTTAGCTTAAATGTGACTAGTATTAAAATATCATTCAAAAACATATTGATAAATTTTTGCATCATGCAGTTTCATCTAAAATAGTGAAAAAAATCTGTCATTGGTTTTACAAGATTCCATTAAGTCTGAAGAGCTACAGTTCATAGTTATCATGCAATATTAAAAATATATGGGTTTTACTGGTTTACCTCTCTGTAAGCACATAAGTGATTTATAAAATACCGGTTCAAGCTAAAGCCTTGAACCAATGCAGCATCAGCAATTTAAATGATAAGAATAAGCAATCATGAAAAAATATGCAAATACCCATATAAACATAACCCCAAACACTCCCAGGAAATCACTGCCAATAACTCTGTGGCATCAATTTTAGACAAGTTTTATACCAAATAAAAGTAAGACAGAGTAGATATGAGAACATTTGCAAAAAAATAATAGAAAGAGTTCCAGATGGAGTAACTGTTTTCTGGAAGAATCAATTCCTTTTCTTTTGCTTTATGGCAAGACATTGTTCACTGGAGAAAACCAAACCAAACCAAAAAACAGTCAAACAAACCAACAAACCTCAACTAAAAACCTTGGCTTAAATAAGAGGATACTTTGGAAGAGAAGCAAGTATATATATATATATATCTGAGTTATTTTTATTTAAAATATTTTGAGTAACTGAGATTTTCATGTTTCATTTTATATATAAAAATAATTTATTGTACTTTCCAAAAATTAATGTTTTAGTAAAAAAAGAGGTTCCCCAGTTAGCTGCCTGCATTTCAGATAAAAATTCATTGCACTGTTGAGTTGTTTGATAAAATACTTTTCCACCATTAAAAAAAATGGACAGGTATTCTGACCACGCCTATTCACTAGTAAAAATTAGTTTTTCCAAAACTAAACACAAAGCCTGAGAGAAACCTCTTGTTGATAGCACTGATGTCCTGAAGTCTCAAAGGGTGTTAAACACTACTGTTCCATACAACTAGTTATTTCAGAGTTGTATACATTCCTCTTTCACCTTGTTTACTTTTGTTTGAATATAATTTTTCAAAGAGAGTTCTGGCACCTGTTAGAAGTCAGACAATTTCCCCTCATCCAGCACTGTGATTATTGAAAAGAATACTATTGAAAATAATCTCTATGTCTGATAAATAAAACTCAAAATACTTTGAAAAAAAAAAAATATCTAACTTACTTAATTGAATTAGTTGTTACAACTAAACAAACAAAAGCCAGCTCAGTTCATTCTGTGTTTTCATAATGTTAATTTGAGAGGAAAAAAAAATAAAATAATCTGGATTAGTGGTTACCTGGATGACAAAGGGTTTTGTATGTCAAGATAGATGCCTCCTTGGTCTCTTGTTGCAGAACTAATAGATCCCTTTTGTTTGCGAAGTTCTGTGTGGCCTCTCAGATAACCCAGGGCATCTCAAATGGCAGTAGAAACACATCTTTAAGCAAATGAAGCCTGTTATGTCTAATTTGGGTGAACTGAAGCATTCTCCAGATTCAGTTCAGACTCCCCTGGCTGCAAGGAAGTGCCTGACACAGTGCTTGCTACCAGTTTATCAGTTTTCCCTGCTCCATATAAAAGCAGGGAAAGGGTTTTTCACATCCACTAGCCACAATCTACACAACTTCTTTGCAGGTGAGAGGGTTTTTGAACAAACTATCCCTATGCTTCTCCTTCTCCCCTTGCCCTCCTGCTTCTGAGTCAGTTGCAGATGCTCTTGAACATCGTCTTCACTGTAAATAGATGGCAGATTGTTTGGGCTGTGATGAAATTAGGCAGGCACAGGTGGCACCACCTATTGTAAGTCTGTCATTTTATGTGCCTACTGCAGCAGCTGCTCTTTATCTCAGCAAAAGGAGAGGGAAAGGATGCTGAACCCATCAGGTTCAGAGGGTCAAGATGTTTTCCATGCCATTTCTCAGTGACAATTGTCTTTGTCCCCTCTTCTCCATGAGGAAGTTTTGGGATGAAAGGACATTAAATCAGCAGCAGGGAAGAAATACTCTGTGTTTTTTGCTTTGCCCTTTAATTTAAATTTGGAGCTAGCCACACCAGGAACTGGCCACTTAAAAACAGATAATATGCCAGGGTGAACTTTGTGATTCAAACCCAAATGTTCCATACAAAGTTCATTTTACAAAAATGTACCTGAGCATTAGATTTTGTTCCAGCACTCAACAAATAGAAATGTCAATGTCTAGCAAGCACTTTTAAAGTGAAATTATCCCCTGGCCAGCTCCAACTGAATACAAAGATACAGGTGGTCCCTACCTGCTTTTTTGAAAGCAGAAACAATGGAAAAATCTCCAAAACCAACACCAGCTGCAATTACAAGCACAAACTGGAACTGATTGCACTGAGAATTTCCATGTCAATTGATGATCTCAGGTTGATTTGTTATTTCACTTCTGTTTGCACTACTCCATTATTTTTAGTTTCTGCCCTTACCAACTATATTAAGAGGGTTTTTTTTGGCTTTTTCTATTTACAAAGCTCATTAAAAATATTAATCAAAGATAGAGGAAGAAAGCTGAAGTCCACCATTGCTTACAGATTCTGGCTTCCCATTCAGCATTTCTCTCATCTGACATCCTCAGTTTGTGCTGTATCCCTGTGTTTTTCATTCTCACACTTCTTTTCCTCTCTGCTGACAGCAATTCATGACAATGTTTTTGGAGCTGTGATGCATCATCACATAGATACATTTTCCATTGATATTATTTATATTTGGAAGCTTTCAGTCTGCACTTTCAAACCCCTAATGTTAACTAGGTTCCCTGACTCTCCAGGGTTTATATGTCCTTTCCTATTTCCACAAAAGACTTCAGTAATCATTCGGAAAAAAATGGTGCAATTTTTCAAGGTCCACTTTGATCTAGTTTCTTGCTGTGTTAGTATTGATCAATGCTCCTAGTTCAGTGTCACTTTTTCATTTGTGCACCTTTTTTAATGTTCCTTCCTCTTGGTCATCTCGTCAATACACAATGTGAACAAGATTAGGCTTGGCACTAACTGCAGTGGCACTCCATTTGTCATCCTACTCTTGCACAGCCTGGATCTATTCAACTTACTGTTTGGTCCCTTAACTATGCCAATATTGAATCCAGCTGAGAATCTGTCATTAGTCTTGTTCTTACCAGTTCTCTGTATTCATTGTTTGTCTTTCTGTGTGCAATGAATCCCTAGGAGAAGAAGAATATTTTTGTCTTCTGTGTTTCTCCACCTTGACACCTGCCTTAGCACACTTGTAAAGACATTAACTGGGACCTTAAAGGAAGGAATTGTCCCTGCAATGAAAATACGATCTGCCAGATAACACTTCTAGTGAAGCACTCTAACAACTGAGTAAGGACATATCCTGTAAGGATGGTAGTAGAGATGACCATGACATGACCATCTCTGCTAAAAACCAATTCCAGAACAGTGGTGAATTAGCAGTAAAAACTAGCAGCTCATACTGGTCCAACCAACCCTCTGCTGGTGGTGGTCTGCATCTTAGTAGCTCAGAAGCAGGTCAAGTAACACTGACTTTTTCTGTGCTTATCAATGTAGACTAGACAGTAAGAACAATATGGTTTCTGACCACACTATTTATTTCATCACCTGATGTTACATGGGTCAGTAATAAACATTCTGTTCTTTATTTGACTATTTAGAACCTCTGACAATCACAACTTAGTTGTGTTACAGCTCTGTAACACAACTTCTCCAACCTTGGTGAGAGCTGCAGCTTTACAACATGCTCACGTATTTGTTTGGGTATTGCTGATATGAACATTTCTGGTTTATTTCATTGAGATAAACTGAAATATGCAAATTTTGAAAAGCTGAAAAGGATCTTTTGATGTAAAGATTTCTGAAACCACCATATGAACCAAATGTGACATCCTAACTGTAACTGCAAAATATAATTTGCTCAAAGTGTATTTTGAAGAGGGACAGCATTTCTACCTGTATTCCACAGATTCAAGAATATCTTGCATTGTTATTTCCATTACTCCAATAAATGCACAACCTTGTACTTTGCCCATCAAATCTGCCATTGTCTGACTGAAGGAGGAGAAGCTGCAGCCTCCTCAGCACATTCCAACTCTGATTTCCTTGCGTTTTTTGCACCAACTGCATGCAGCTCTTATTTATTTAACTGTCCAATGACACTAGTTCAATAAATGAACAGAAGCAGATGGAGGATCACATCATCTCAGCTCAATGTGACTCAGTCAAGCAATGAAACAACTATTTCCAGGAACACAGCTTCAGCAGGCCCCTCTCAGTATGCTCCTGTCTGCAGAAAAACCACGAGCACTTGCACCTGTAATATCCTTGTCTCCATTTTACACAGTGCTAAAAGCAGTCAAAAATTGAGCAAGCAGTTGCTGTGAAATTCCATTATGAATAATTAAAATGAAACTTTTTTTTTTTTTTTTTCACTGATATCCATTCCAGTTGTTGTTTGGATTTTTTTTCTTTGATATTGATATAGAACTACAAAAGAAAAGAAAAAAAAACACATAATGAGGGTTGCTACTGGCATAAGATTGTAATGCTACACCAGATTAGTGGCAAATCTCCAGCAGAGGGCTATAAAAGTCTCACTCAGGGGTTTCCTCTTGATAAGTTGTCTGCAACATAAAAAGGTGGCTTTTTTCAGAACTTTGAGCCATGGCATAAATTCCCTTGCAGTGTTCTCAGGCAAAGAGCACAGAATGATAATTTCCACATATGCACCCTGTATGATAATATATTGTTGTAAGAAGGGACTCAGTGGAAAATAGAAATAATCCTGTAGGATCTCAGCTAGCCTGTTAATACAGTAACATTCACAGGGAAAAAGAGCTGAGGACATCAGTCTAAGCTATTTAGATCCAGCAAGTGACAACTGAGAAGGCTGGTACAGGAAAATATTAACTCTTTCAGTTGAGCTTTGCTGAGGTTTTCAGCTTTCCAAATCTTAAGTGTCTAAGGAAAAGGAAACAAAGGCTACCTGCTTTTCATTTGAGAGAGAAAAGCACCTCCAGAGGGTGATTCATTCAGTGCAGAGGAAAATGTCTAAGAAAATTCTCACCTCTTTGAGATGAACTGAGAAGGCTGGTACAGGAAAATATTAACTCTTTCAGTTGAGCTTTGCTGAGGTTTTCAGCTTTCCAAATCTTAAGTGTCTAAGGAAAAGGAAACAAAGGCTACCTGCTTTTCATTTGAGAGAGAAAAGCACCTCCAGAGGGTGATTCATTCAGTGCAGAGGAAAATGTCTAAGAAAATTCTCACCTCTTTCAGAGATGTTTTTTTCTACTGTTTCAAGGAGGACTGGATACCAGCCTGTTGGTCTGATAACTTTAGGCAAAAGAGCTCCTATCCCACAAATGTAATTGAATTCACACTCCACAATTTTGCCATATCAGCAGGTAGTGTTTCAAAACAGAGATTTGATTTGGTTTTATTTTTCAGTGTTTCAAAACAGAGATTTGATTTGGTTTTTTACCAACATTTTTCCTGCATTATTGAAGTAGGAATCTGTGTGCCTTTTTCTATTTGAAACTCCTCACTCTCTTTTCATGATTGCATTCCTGGTAGAAAAATTTTGAATCTACAACACTACAGAGATTATTTGGCCATAATAAGAAAAACAGGATGATAAAAAATAAATCTGTACATGATGCTTAACATTTATATTGTCACCTCACTAGCAAAGCAACTTACCTGGTCTTCTTATCCCATAACTAATTTAATACCCCATTAAGTGGGATGTTTAAAAGTATGTAGATCTTCAGATGGACCTTAGAAAGTTATCTTTTGGAATACAATGCTGGGAAATGAAGAAAAGCTAGTCATGGATAAAGTGGAAGATGTAACCAAAATTATGATAACCAACCTTTTCTAGAGACCTTGAGTCAGAATAGTGAGAATAAAAACTCTAACTTATTTTTAAGTTGAAATTTGGAAAAGCCATGGCCTTACAACATGATTTCTTGCCTTACAGGTGGTTTTGAGTCAGAAAATCTGGATGATCTTACATTCCAGCAGGTGACAATAACTGACTGATACACTGTGGCAGATTCCAACAAGCTTCTCAGAAACTTCCTATGGAAGGACTGCCAGTGTGCAGGTCACTGCAGAATAGTAAATCCAAGAGCCACAGGATCTCTGGCTGGCTTCTGAGGTTTTTTTCCCAGGAATAAGCACTTAATTTTCTTAAAAAGGCATACTTCTTTCAACCAATACAGGTTTCAACCCAGGCCCATCATGGCAGTAAATCGTATTGCTAAGTAATACACAAAAGACTGGCTTCCAATCTGTCTCTTTTCTCTTTAGTCCCCTTTGTCTGTTTCTCAGCTCTGTCAGTGAGGCATTAAAAAGTCATTGGATGCCACAGTAGCTGGCTATTCTGGCAGACGAGGCACATGCTCAAGTTGCTTGAGTGTAGGCTGTAAGACCCTTCTGAGGTATTTTCTAGGACCACACACTCACACTGATTTAGGAAGGGGACTAGAGGGAGGTCCTCAAAAAATCGCAACAGTCAAGAAATGAAAAAGTCAGATTGAATCATCCAGTTCATTACTACTGAAAGTGCAAGATTGGTAATAGAGTACATTGAGGTATTTTCTAGTTTGAAGCATCACCAAGATTGACACTTTCTTCCTAGGGCTCCCAAAGAAGCACAAACGATCTCATCCCAACCAGTTACTGGGCTAGGTGAGCACAGTGACTGTCCATGTGTGTCTTATGACTCAGACTATTACAAGCTAATTCAATTTAACTTTAGTCCAATTATCTCACATTAGCTACAAGCTACAAACATGCACAGACAGTTAAGGTGCCTCAAGTGATGTGCAATACTTTGACATTGGATCTGAGCCCTCACAAGTCTATTATCTGGGTTACTCTGACAGCTGGATTTTCCTGATCTTTTATTTTCTTACACTTATTTGTTCTACGAGGTAAGTTTAAATAGATGGTTCTGAAGGTTTACAAATCCTCTCTCTCTCAGACTCAAATCAGCCTTAGCCATCAGTTGTATTAACAGACTAAAGCAGTGCTGGGTTTCAAACTGGGATCCCATTCTGTTCTGCAGGGTATATTAATTAATGGAAAGTCATGATATAAATGGAAAACTTCCACCCAAGCTTAACTCCTCTCCCAACAGTAAAGAGAAGGAGCAGAGCAAAAACAAGACACAGGCACCTCTAAGTGTGATCATACTTTTAGTGACTGTATTAAGTAAATTAATTTATTCTCAAATATAAACAGATCGTTATCAATCTTTGGTGTTGTTTGCATGAATTCAAACTCTTCTCTCTTTCTAGAGACGTACTGAAAATACCATGAGGAAAAAAAATTAGGGAGGAAAAAAAAAATTTTTTTAAATGTTTTATGATTAATTTAGAAATATGTTTCTTATTTGACCCAGATGCTTTCTGGGATTATTTTTTTTTCCATCTAAACCAATATATTTCTACAGGAAGTTTGGGTGTTTTTCTGCTGAAGTATTCAATGTCACAAACATTTATATTTTTTTTTCCTGGAAAATATTGTTAAAATTTTAAGATTACAGTATTATTTTCATTGAATGTTAGTTATGGTGGTTATTATTTTTCTGTCTTAATCAAACTGCACTCATTTTCTCAACCTGAGATTTCAATAAATTACTTCAATAACAGTTTAATACAAAATACTGCCGAATTACAAGGAAACAAAATGAGTTTGAGAAAAAAAATAGTTTGTCCCTAGTTTTCTCACTGTTCTCTCAGAAAGCAGCAGTTCATCACAACAAGAAAAACTGTCACATATCTGCATGATACAGTGTTAGTAGATTCCTCTTGAGAGGAAATACTGTATTCAGGGCAAAATCAAATACATCTGGCAGAACATGAATAAACAGATGGCAAAATGAGTAAAAATTCAAAATAAGAAAAAGTCTAGAAAATTCTGCAAGTACCTAACTAGGAGTCCCTATGATGATGCAGACAGTTTAATAATGTTGGGGGTAAAGATTCAAGATCCATCCACCATGTTATTTATTAGAGGAAATACTGTATTCAGGGCAAAATCAAATACATCTGGCAGAACATGAATAAACAGATGGCAAAATGAGTAAAAATTCAAAATAAGAAAAAGTCTAGAAAATTCTGCAAGTACCTAACTAGGAGTCCCTATGATGATGCAGACAGTTTAATAATGTTGGGGGTAAAGATTCAAGATCCATCCACCATGTTATTTATTTTTCTGTTTGCTTTTCTTTTTCTTTTTTTTTTTAATATAAACTCTGCTGTTTCTAGAAGGTCATTAAGATACCATATGAGTAAGTACCAGAAGATCAGGCTTGGCTGAAAAAGGCTTTAAAACAGGATCCAATAACTATCTGAAACTTTGGGGGGATAGAAGTGTCTACCAAATCATCATTTAAAAATCTTCAGATTGATAAATCAAGTGCACTAATATCCCATCAGTAGTAGTGATATCAAGAAGAAAAAAAGCAGCAGGAAATATCCAGACAGCGAATTCTACATCTACCCCTGTTTTGAAAGATTCCCTAAACATTTTTATTTTACTTTCCTTCCCCTTTGTTAACTTGAAACAGTTGCAATAACATCTTCTCAAAATTGAGACATTTTCTAACACTATTCAATTATCCAGGCAATTTTGACAATGAAACCATTGTGTATTTCGAAAGAGAAGCACAGATGGAATGGATCCATAGCAAGGAGCTTTCTGGCACCTGGACAGAAAAGCTTCAGATGATGGGCTACAGTCACTAACATCATTTCAATCCTTCCCACTGTGCTGATGAGGCAATAAATAAAAAGTGTGCTGGGGAACCTCATCCTTATAGCCTTAAATCAGCTTTTACTAGAGCACTCTGAAACGTTTGGCTTCAGGACTCCATTGTTACTTCATCTCTTTTGGAGCCTCAGCATCATCTAGATGCATTCAAACCAATAAACACCAATGAAGTCCAGTAAAACATATCACTCGTGCAACACCAGATGTTTCATGAAGCCCCCAGAGCAGGCAGTTGTGGAGCAATCCCTTTGCCTCTGCTGGTCTCAGCCTTCCCTATAAAAGACTGATTCATCTCACCAAGCATGAGATTGTTTTCTTTTTTTTTTTGCTTGGAATGAGCTGTTTGATGCTAAATATCTTTGCTAACAATAAAAAAAAGAGTCACTCCCTCCTGAATCTCTCTAAGTATTTTCTTTCGCTGTAGAGTAGAGCAATTAGTCTTATGATTGAATGGTGGCTTTCATGAAATGTTCCTTCCTTTCATCAAGCCCAAACCCACAACCTTTCAAATTCACTGTTTGTCTCATGTTATATTATTATGGAAATGGAAGGCTGATTCTCTGTTTCCCAATCATAAACATTTTATTAACTTCCCAATTGCTAAACTACTTGCAGAGGTAACCAAGGTCAATTTGTCCTTCTTTTTCATGAGAGGGTTTCTATGACCATAGAAATTTTAGTTGCCATTGGTACCTCTGGTCTTTTCTGGAAGGCTGTCTAGGAGTACAAAGCATTTGATGCTGTCCCACACAACGTCCTTGTCTCTAAAATGGAGACACAGGGATTTGGTAGGTGGATCACTTGGTGGATAGGGATTTATCTGGCTGGTTACACTCAAAGAGTTGCAGTCAATGGCTTGATGTCTGCATGGAGACCTGTGATTAGTGAGTTTCCCCAGGGATCCATATTGGAACCAGTATTATTTAACATCTTTGTCAGGGACATAGACATTGGGATTGAGTGCATCCTCAGAAACTTTATGGATGACACTCAATTAAGTGGTATGGTTCATACTCTACAGGGAAAGGATTCCTTCCAGGGGGAACTTGAGAATGGGCCCATGAAGTTCAATAAGACCAGTGGTGATATTCTGCACATGGGTCAAGACAATTCCAAAAACAATTACAGGTTGGGCTGAGAATAGATTGAGAACAGTCCTAAGGAAAAGGACTTGGATGTGATGGTTGATGAGAAGCTAAACGTGAGCTGGCAACGTGAGCTTCCAGAAAAGCCAACCACATCCTGGACTGCATGAGAAAAGGTGTGACCAGCAGCTCAAGAGAGGCAATTCTCCCCTTCTGCTCTGCTCTGATGAGACCCCACCTGCAATACTGTGCTCAGCTCTGGGGCCTTCAGCATAAGATAAATATGCATCTGCTTGAGTAAGTCCAAGGCCACAAAGATGATCAGGGGGCTGGAGTACCACTTCTGTGAAGATAAGCTGAGACAATTTGAGTTGTTGAGCCTAGAGAACGCTCCAGGAAGACATTATAGCAGCCTTCCAGCACTTAAAGGAGGCCTACAGGAAAGACAGGGAGGGACTCTTCATCAGAGAGTGTAGCAATAGGATAACATAAGGCTTTATTTACTATTAAGAGATAGAGATCAGAGAAGATAATTCTGATTTCTTCATGGTCTTCTGTGGCTTTAATTACCATGAGTATCTTATTTTCTCATCTACAGTTTTTTCTATCTTACTGTTTGCCCTAATTTCCACATCAATCTCATAGGAAAACTGTTATTTTGTGGGGTATGTGGTGCTATGAAATATATTACAACAAATATATGAATTTCATAAAGAAATTTGCATGCATTCTCTTGTTCCATCTGTTTTGTGGGGTGTTTTTTTATATGATAAATACTCATCTGTCATCTGAGATTTTATTCTTAGCTTATCATGCTTTCTAAGCATCTTATGCATGTTTTCTGTGAGGAACTTGTTTTATTCTCATTTGTCTAGCTTTAGTAGTTGTTTTATCAACAGTTCATTTGTTACATAGACATAAATACACACACATGGTGTGTCACAGTTTAACCCCAGCCAACAACTCCACCCCACACAGCTGCTTGCTCAATGGTCCCTGGTGGGATGGGGGAGAGAATCAGAAGGATAAAAGTGAGAAAACCCTTGGGTTGAGATAAAGACAGGTTAACAGATAAAGCAAAAGTCGAGCACACAAGCAAAGCAAAACAAGGAATTCATTCACTACTTCCCACTGGTAGGCAGATGTTCAGCATCTCCAGGAAATCTGGGCTCCATCTCACGTAATGGTTACTTGGGAAGAGAAATGCCAACACTCAGAACATCCCCCCCTTCCGTTTTCTTCCCCATAGTGTCATACTGAGCATAACATCCTATGGTATAGAATATCTCTTTGGTCAGTTAGGGTCACTTGTCCCAGTTGTGGCCCCTCCCAGCTCCCTGGGCTCTCCCCAGCCTACCTGATGGTGGGGTGGGTTGAGGAGCAGAAAAGGCCTTGGCTGTGTCAGCACTGCTCAGCAACAGCTGAAATATCCCTGTGTTACCAACACTGTTTCCAGCACAAACCAAACACAAAGCCACATACTAGGTTCTGTGAAGAAAATTAACCCCAGCCCAGACCAAATCAGCACATGGTGAAACTGCAAACTCAATAAGCAAAAGAAAACTGCAGCGTTCTCTGTCATGCAAGTCTCAGATGAAATTGTGATTGCCCTCTGTGCTGCCTTCCCTACAGATGTGTCACAATCAGTAACTCGTTCAAGTTATAACAAGTAAATGTTGCTTCATATGCACTAGTCCCATCTCAAAAGGCGTATCCAGTGGCCAAGGAAATCAGTGCAAAGACACCCTTTAATTTCAGCACACCTTAAATTAGCATCTCCAGTCACACTGTGTGGTGTTCTAAGCTCTTTTAGAGGGTAAATCTACTGTGATAGCCAAACTGAATCAGCAATCAGACTTTCCAAGTACAGAGAGGTTCATCCAAATTTTAAATGCTATATTTTACCACTGAGATAATAAAAACTGACCATGCTTGGCAATAGTAGCAGAATGCACTTCACAGATCTAAGCTCTTGATTCTGTAAACAGATTTGTCTGTGAGTGCCATAGTCCAAGAGTTACACAAGAGAGCTTGAGTTAGGTCAGGTATGGAAAGTGTCAGAAATATGCTAGGCTGGTAATAAGAATAATCACTTGTAAAAGTAACCCTTCCTTTCAGTATGGGTGCACAAGAAGAGAAGGAATCCCTGGTCTCCCTTAACCAAAATATACGATATCCATGTGCTGCTTCATTAAATGAGACAGATGTTTCTGATTTATTCAGACTGATCTAGTTAGCCCTCCTTAAATCCCACCATCCATCAGTTTAATATTTATCACCTGAGTGCTTCATTTAACTGACTAAGTATTTTTTACTATCAAGAGTTTTGAACTGTAAGAATTTTAAGACATCAAAACCTCACTGGAAAAAACTTAGATCCTTCTATACCTTTGAGCTACCCATGGCTAGAAACTTCTACTCAACAGTTGTCTCCCAAATACCATATTTCACCATAGCTTCACTGCACTGTTTGAGAACTCAGCACCATCATTATAGTGACCTGCTGAATATTTTGTAGGAGTGCCTACCTACCTTTCTCTTCATAATAATGTTTTCTACATAAAATGTGACAAAAATATTTTTCCATGTAAGAGAAAAAAATTATGTTAGAGTTCTTGGGTTTTGCAGTCCTCTGTATGTTACATTATAATGAAATATTGAAGTTCACATGATTTAAAGCTCTGCAAGTTTAAAACAAATAAACACAGAAGCAAAATTACATTTTACATCACGTAGCAAGGAGCAGAAACAAATAGCATGCAGCACCATTTTTGCCATCCCTCCAAGAAACAGATCAATAATAAAAATGTGCTTCATTTTTATGAATAGCTGTTGCAGTAATTTATTTGGTTATAAAATCCATACTTCAGGCAAGCAATGGGGCAAAGGTGCTTCTCATGGACAGAATACAACCTTAGCAGGGTAATCTGGGTCTGACCATGGAAAAGTACTTTTATGCTCATAAACCCTAATATGAGCCATACCTCTTCCTCATCAAGTATTTCTTAAGGGGACATCAATGCTAACAGCAAAAGGAAGGCAGATTAGCAAAGAATTGGAACCAATATTTCTCCAAGGTACTTGGTGAACAGCACAGGCCAAAGGCTTCCACAAAACAGAATTTCAATAAGTCATTATTTAGTTCTGTCCTGAGACACCTTCATGCTTTTTCCATCCCTTTCCTCCCCTTCTGCTGCTTTTTTTCCTATGGTGATTTGTTTATAATCTCCCTTATTCTCATAAATTATATCAGCTTTCTGACAATCCATCTGTTACATAGATTTTTACAACTTAAAAAATTCCTTGCTTTATAAGCCTGGCAGTACTGCCTAGTATTACTATGAGAAAAACATGGATGAGATCCTTAAATTCTAATTGTTATAAAATGTTTTAATATAATGCTGGTCATAATCTTTCCCTGTGCGTCTTTCTTGAGATTAAAAGGAAAGACTAAATCCATTAATGCTACTGTATTTAAATAGCTGCAGAGAGATTATTGAAACATTTATTCAAACTGACCCTGAGAGCTGTACAGATACCAGTAAATATGATGCCACCTCATGACCATTTTCCCAGGAACAACACAGTATTAACTTACATGGTATATATGGGATTTAAAGTTATGATTCCACAGTCACTTTAAGCTTGTCTAAGTACCAGGGGTTGTTGAAAGGATACTCTCCAACCTGTACTTCTTATTAGAAGTGCACTTATCAGCCCAGTTTGGAAAATCCAGGAACTCAAAATAAGTAGTGGGCAACTGTAAGGAGATACCAACATCTAATTGTAGACACATTTTTAGAAAAGTCTGCATAGGCAGTGTGCATACTAAGGTCTTCAAAGACAACAAAGCTTCACACAGGCTCAAGTTAGCAAATTGTGCTATAGAATCAGTAGAAGAAGCCTGCTTCTTCACGAACTTTTTTCTTTACACTGGTCTATTGAGATTTTTTTCTCCCATTGGGTTTTAAGATTTCTCTTTTTACAGGTAGTGAAATCATTAGCTCTAATTGGCAAATGAGCATGACCTCCCCATTGTCTGTTTTGTGTAGTGTGCAGTCTCTCTCCAATGCAGAAATCCCTTTATTTCACTCCATTAAATTCCTGCTTTGTGCCTAAAGTGCTTCCTTTGTAACTCAATTTGAATGTTAAAAACTGCTTGCTGAAGCAGTATGACTTGAAGTAATCAGGAAAGTCAGGAATTTGGGATTTCAGACTCTTTATCCTTGCTCTGCAACTGACATACCAGGGTCATTTCCTCTTTAAAACACATGGGCACTATTTTGCTGTTTCATGTGGGCATTTTGTAAAATGTCATCCAGTATGTACACAGCATTTCAAAGACTGAACCCTATTAATATTAGATAGCAGGATTTTTTGTTTTGTTTTGCTTTTCATTTGATGTCTACTTTCATCCATCTCTACTTTTAACTGTAGTAACCAGTTTAAATCTACCTGTATTCATGGGTTTGGAAATCACTGCTTGGACCTGGGCTGTGATCTAAAGCTAACTGAGACCTACAGTGAAATTCTTGCTGACAAAAAAACACCATGAATGGATCTGGCTTTCATAGAGTCAACATGCCTGCCTTTTGAACTGGTTTCTGTAAAGTAATCTCACCCATCCCTTCTTTCACAGCCCTTCTGTCCACGGCACAGGAATCCTGAAGATTATTAAAATAAGATTAACTAAGATTGAGACAAGAGCAAAGACTCACCACCATGAAATTTTAATCCTGAAAGGCAAAACACAAAATCAGAACTAAAAAATCAAACCAACAACACTGGAATGGAAATGATAGTCAGAAAAAAAATAATTTTTAAAAATGAGTTCAATTAATTGTAAAATAGAAAGTTTTAAGCTACAGTTGCCTGATCTTTGGAAATTAAAGACACATTTTCTGGAAAGGCGAGATGGAAATAAAAGTTACCACAAGTCAGACATACACAGAGAATAAATGAAAAAGATCTGGAGGAGACAATTTACATCAAAAGACTGTGAAACCCTTTTTCTCTAGCATGCTTTAAACACATCTCCTGATGAATTGATTTAAAAAAAAATAATAATAAATTCAGCTTCTATGCTTTTATGCAAGTCACCTCATTTTTCTTCTGTTTACTATCGGCTTTATTTCCATTTAAGGCATACTATCTGGCAAGAAGCTGATGATTATTAAAGCAGCCTATTCACATATTTCTTCTTTAAATGAAAGAAGAGCAAAGAGACTCCTTCCTTTGAATATTCTGGTTACTTATTTAAGTGTTTTAGTATTGACAAAGACTGATTGCTTTCTGCTGAGTTACTGAGTGTTAAGAGCTTTTATATTCCCCAGCTTCACAGGACTGTGAACCTCTTGGCTGTGTTTTGCCAAGGCAATTTCTAGGTAGTTGGTCTCTCTTAATCAGACCAGGCACTTTGCCATTCGTTGTTCACATCCATTTTACTATTACTTTATGCATTTTCAAAGACAAAAATATGCTCTTCAGAAAAGCAGTAAACTCTGGTTCTCCAGATGTGACAGATCCAGTTCAGATGAAGCAACATCAAAGAGTTCATTTATTGTTATGTAATCTACACAAGGAGAGATTTAGAAATTGAAACAGATTAAATCTTTAAATATGGAAAGGAAATACTACATAATGAAATACTGCATAATACTGGCAGAAAGCACAAATATACCATGGTTACATGAAAACTAGTCTTTTTTCTGACATCATTATTCAGGTAGAGTTTCTGGGGAGAGGTGGAAAAGAAATCCGATCCCAGCACAAGCTTTTAACTCCAGTGGTGTTCCCCTGGACTCAGGAAGGCATTTCTGAAAGCTCTGTGGGTGCAAGCAGCCCTAACACAGACACATTGATACTAAAAGGAGTCCATGCAGATGGTACAAAACTTATAGCAAGGCCAAGGCCAGATTTAAATCTGGACAAAGCAGGTGCAACTGCCACAGAGGGTACTAGGCCAAATGCAGCAACAGTTTGTGGATGGAGGAAATTGCTCTTGCATTTATTTTGCTGTGGAACTCGGCCCAGAAGTTAATGGAGAAGCAGCACCTGCCCACATCTGCTCTGAAAACTCCACAAGATGTTCATAAAAAACCAACCTTACTTGGTAGAGGAATTTATTAACACTTCTGTTGTTCCACAGGCCACTTTTGTGATCAGGGCCTTGCTGAAATCCAGGGGTGTTTTTCCTGTGGCAGTAGATTTGGACCCTACTCAGTTTTATTTCATGGTATTATTTCATATAAGCTTGTGAAACCTTTAGGATTTTGGCCTTGAAATATCTGTCATGCTCAATACAGAGCTTGAAGGGAAAGGGGAGAGAAGGAAAAACCATCCCACCATCTGTTAGTACAAAAAATTTTCCCAGAAAAGTGCCAGTTTGGTATATTCTCTAAATAAAATCTACTTATAAGCAATCTAAAAGGTTGTGAACAGATAAGTTTATTAGCACTTGTCATATTTATAATATAAAATACTGGAATAAATTTCCTCTTCTATACTGATAAAGCATTTGCCAAGAGGTCTGGAAATATAGTAGGAATTTATGTCTTACAATAAGAAGCAGTACTTCAGATGTGTAATTTTTTTTGAACTCTTCATGGCCATGTAGAAAGAACCTGTACTGGACCTGGAAAGTATAGGATCATTTCCTCTCACTGGCAAACCTCTTCTGAGCAAAATGCAGGCACTTCTTCTGGATACACTATATTAGAAAGTCAGGAATTAATTGAATGACTCCAATACGTGAGAAAATTGTGCTAAAATACTCTAAATACCCTGTTCTGGTAGAGGAGTGCTACATAATGGGATTAAACTCTTAACTGTATTAGATAAATGGCCATGACCAGGAATAAGAGAGTACAAGATTAATTTTCTGTCTGAATGTTCAGGAATTATGTCAGACCGGGTCTGTCTTAACAGAACTCAAGCTGTCACTACTCTTCCTTTCTTTGGTCAAATTCACAGCCTGTAGTTTAAATGTTGTGCCACCTTTTTAGGCCTATGTCCAAGTCACCTTGCACCCTGGCAACCTCCAAATGTCTTTCTTTTCCCCAGAGAGTTAATTTAGAATACTGACCGTTTATCTTTGATACAGCAGAGCGACTGCTCTCTATATCATCAGCCTGTACCTCTATGCTGCACCTTAAGATCCACCACCACCATGACCTCCTCAAGGCTACTCATGCTGTTTATGTAGACTGCAAGACTGGAAAGAGGTGGCTGGATGCATCTGCTGGACACTTAAATCTATGTGCATCTCAGCATCCCCAATGCCTTAGCAAGCTGCTAAATGATTTAGGTCTTGCCAGACAAACTCAAGATTGATCAAGTAATCTGCAGTCTGTTCAGGAAACAGCAACTTTGTTAGAATATGGATAAGCAATGGATCATATCACAGATTCAGGTGCTCATCTAAGCTCATCTGCACAGATGGAAGTGAACTGTGATTGTAGGAACTGTGTTGCAAAACCCAAATCTGTACAGATCACACGTGAAAATAAAAGGTATTTCTCTTTCAAGAGGACAGAACTGACATGCTTGTACATTTTGTGCTTCATATGGCTAATTACTAGAATAATTTCCTCAAGTACATTGCCTTAATTTCGCCATTTTCCAACAACCTTACCAATTTTAATTAATTTCTTCTCCAGATTTATGACAACGTGACTGAGACCAAAGTTCAGCCCATAAAGCAGATTAAATGTCTATGGAAAAAACTTGTGCTGATTTTCACCAAGATTAAGCTTCTCAGGCAGAAATTATTATTCCATTAGTTATATGTTCAGCTGCAAATTATGGAATTTTGTTCTTCTTTCCTTTTTTTTTGTTTGTTTGGTTTTGGTGGGGGTTTTTCTGGAGGGTTCTCACTGTACTCTGTTTTTTAGTGGCTGCCAGAGCATGATCAGAACACATAATCATTGCCACATTTAAATTTAAAGTCCTGCTGGCAAAACTGCCATTTCAGAGCATGACAAAGTCACATCACCCTTTTTTTAGGCACTGTTATGCTTGCAGAGAATTTCTATCAAATTAACTTGGGTTATTCAAACAAGTGGTGCAAAAATTTGGCAGAAAACAAAAAACAATACCAAGCAAGGAAAGAAAAATTCCAAAACTGTTGGCAACCATGATACAAATAAACAGGTCGAGACCTGTTTTTCAATCCAGAGGCCAAAAGACATGGAACAATTATTATCCATGTTCTTTAATCAACACTTCTCCCCCCAAAATATGACCACCATATCCAAGTTATGAACAGTTTTTATTATTTGCTTCCACTCTTATCATTTGCAAATGTTGCCAGTCACTACTGGATGTAAATAGAATGTAGATTGTGAGACTGAACATTCCAGACAATTATGGGTCATTGCTTGAGCATTTACATACATTTGCTAGTATAGGTATATTTAGTGACTGTATTTCTGGTAGATGTACTGTGCCAAATTAGCTAGGAAGATTAGTACCCTATCCTAGAGGTGAAGTCTGAGGATAGCTATCCTGCTGGTCCTTATGTATGTTTAATACCTACCTTTTTTATAATAAATACAAAATGTATACCTAACCTGTTTTTTCATGCAGTGCTGTTAATGTTTCTGTCTTTTTGCTACTCAAGGAGTCACAGAGATCCAAGGCAGCCAGGTTCGTGCTTTCATTTTAGTGTCAGAGTTTTGTGTTAGTGTCACCAATGCATTTGGAACCCAAGCAAGGATATTAGTGTGTAACTTTGGCTTAAAAAAAAAAGGGGGGGAGGAAAGGAGCAACAAACTGATCAATTAATTTTAATGTAACCAATTCACATGGAACTGTGCTTGTGGCAATTTAGAAAACAGTCATCTTTGGTTAGTATATATTATACCATTAGAAAAATGTACAAGCTTTTTTGGTATATCCTGCTCATCTAAATATTTTCTTCTAAGACAAGCCATGTTTTACACAGACATTTTAATTTAAGGATCATTTTTAGAACACTGTTTACATTTAGCAAAATTTAGCTATGAAAATTTGTGAATTGAGTAAATTTTAAATAGGCTTGGTGTTTCCTGTTTGATTGCAGCTGAGGCACTGCAGACATACCCGTGTTGTGTCCTTGTTTTGGTAATGAAGTTCTCAGGTTATCTCTGGATGTATGACTGTGCTCATGGCTAGGAAAAATTTAAGATCTGAAAGATTAAGATATGACCCATGGCTCACAAAGTACTTCAGCCACAGTTAAATGCTGTCTAGGAGTACATGTTAATAATATTAAAGGTTTCTAATTCATGTTTTTCATCTTCTATTGGCCTCCATTGGAGGCAAGGAGCTGAGCTAAGTGGGCTCTTGCCAGAGGCAAAACTAAAACCAGTATAATCACAGAAACATTGCTCACCTTGAGCTAATGAACCTTCCTCTTCAGCACGGGTAATTAGTTTGTCTTTGACACTAAACTAACACAAATATATTACTTCTTGTTCTAGAGCTGGATAGATCAGAGTTAACTTACCGCTCCTGCATCAGGCTCTGCTCTGTCAACCTCCTTCAATGATTAGCAGCCTTGTGGATATCTAGGAGCTACAATATTGTTTGGTTTTGGTTTGGTTTTGTGTTTTTTTTCTCACCAATTTCCACCACTAAATCATTTCTATGAGAATAGAAGGTCCCAGTGAGACCTTATAGCAACGATCTGGTACCTGAAGGGGCTCCAGGAAAGTCAGGAAGGGGCTTTTTACAGGGCAAAGAGTGACAGAACAAGGGGTAATTCTTTTAAACTGGAAGAGGGAAGATTTAGGTTAGACATTAGGAAGAAATTATTTAGTGTGAGGGTGACAAGATGCTGGCACAGTTTGCCCAGAGAAGCTGTGGCTGCCCCATCCCTGGCAGTGTTGAAGGGCAGGTTGGATGGGACTTGGAGCAACCTGGTCTGGTGGGAGGTGTCCCTGCCCATGCAGGGGGCGTGGAACTGGATGATCTTTAAGGTCCCTCCCAACCCAAACCTATGATCATATTAAATATTTCATGCCTTAAAGCTTTTTTATGTCTTTTAGATTTGTGATACTGGAACTGGGTCTCTCATGTTGTTAGATAGTAACTTACCTGAGGAATAGTTTTATCTTCTTCAGTTGGTCAGCAGTCTGAACACTGAAATAAACAGGCAGAATACATTCTCATTTCTGTGCTTACAGGAAGACTAAATGATCTATATTTGAAATTATTACCACTCAATTTCACCTACACTGATGAGCTTAATGAAGGTAGATAGAAATAGATTTTAGTATCCTCTATTTTGATTAACAAGCTTCTAGGAACCTAGTATCTAATCTATACAACTTGAGTCAATAATTCCTTTTTTTCTCCTTGAGGGATTTATTGTTGTGTTTTGTTTGGGGTTTTTTTTTCCCAATATCTAAACATGGATGAGAGTATCTTTTCTCAGTATAAATATTCAAGGAAATCCAAGTACCTTATGCACACAGATTATCTTTACTAGTAGTAGGCCAGGTTCTTTGATGATGCAAACTAGGCAAATGTGTTTAAATGTCTGTATTTTATGGAAAGCAAAGTAATTATCTGAATTCCTGTCTTATGCAAACCAGACCTTACTGCAAACCAGTTTTGGGGCTAAGCTGTTCATAAATGCAGAAACAATCTCAGAAACTTTTGAAACTTCCTCAAGTCTTTTACTTACTTGCAGTAAGTAAAAGACAGGGCTGATACCTTGTCTCCAACTATAAAAGCACAGTTCCCACTAATTTCCTCATCAGTGACTGCATATCTTGAGGTATTTCTGTGTGGAAAAAACAAAAACAAAAACAAAAAAACAAAAAAAAAAAACACACAAAAAAACCCCAAAAACTTGGGTATTAAAATTGGCACCAAGCTGAAGAAAAAGGTACATTCTATTTAATTTTCCCACTGTGGAGTAACAAGGTCCACCACAGCTGACCTACCTCTGCTCATATAGCACACCATGCTCTTACAACCTGGACTAGAAAGCCAGAAGGCTATTGCTATTTCCTATCCTCTGCCTGAAGGATTATACTGTGTGACTCGTGCTACAAGTAATAGGAATGTTTGGAAGTTTTGAAGGCCAGGTTGGATTTGGCTTGCAGCAACCTGCTCCCACCTCTAGTGCGAGGTGTCCCTGCCCATGCAGGGGGATTGGAACTAGATGATCTTTAAGGTCCCTTCCCACTCAAACCATTCTGTGATTCCAAGATAATCTTGGGCAGGACAAGCAAGGCTGGTGTCTCTGCATTGCATTTGTCTCCTCGCATTCTCTACTCGCACATTTCACTCTGCAGGAAGCTGTGATATAGAGATGCTGCAAGAAACCTGTGAACTGCAGTCAAACTCATTACACACTGTTGTTTACATAGTGATGTATTTTCCAAGTGATGTGGTACTAAGATTGGAAGCATTACACTGCATGCTTACGGGCCCGCTATGCTGACTCCATCAATAAATAATTGTGCAGCTTAAAATGTTCGGCCACTATGTACTGAACAGCTTTACAGATATAATTTATAAATAATGAGATATTTAGCTGTTATTCCTGTATTTGCTCTGTCTGTCTCATTCTAAAAAGTAAATAAAAAAGATGACAAAAATAAATAAAATAAAAATACTAATATTTAATTTGAAGGGCCACCTTTTCTTTAGAATTGAGAATCTAAGCAACACTGTGGTTCTGTGGTTTCAAGTGGTAGTAAAAGAGTTTTTCTTTTAACTTTCATCTATTTTTAGCATAAAATATTGGAACTATTGCTCTAATACTGTGGGCAACAGAACATTGACTAGATGTGTTGAAGATTAAATGATAACTGAAGAATTTCCAGGACATCTGTAAGTTGATTTCAGAATGCTAATTCTTGGTAGTTACAGTGTACAGTAATTTTTTTTAAGACACTGCAAATGTGTCTGTCCTTGTTTTCTAATAAATAGAGAACTAAAAGTAAGTTGTATAGCATTGAAAGTCTGGTAGTTACAGTGTACAGTAATTTTTTTTAAAGACACTGCAAATATGTCTGTCCTTGGCTTCTAATAAATAGAGAAATAAAAGTAAGTTGTATAGCATTGAAAGTAATTTTATTTCTACAAGTTATATCCTCAATATCCTCATTAGCCTGAGGTACTTCTTGTATTTTAGAGATTTAGAAGATAGCCATAGTTGTTCATCTCTAATCTTTAAAGGAGCCAAAACTTACTCCTGTTAATTCAGTGAAGACTGGTACCTTCAAGAAGTTCAAGAAGATATATAACATCAGCTGTTATGTTACACCAGTATGATTGTGTCACACAATCATCATTAATTAACACACAGGTAATCAATGAGGCATATTTCTACCAGCTTTCTTGGCTCAGATCTCTTCCTGAGTAACATAAATGAGTTTAGTCATGGTGAGTTTGATTAGTGTTGGGGTAAGTGCGCATCAGTTTATTGGGATATATCTTCTCTTTTCAATGGGAGCAAATTGAGAACTCAAGAAGTGCCAGACATCAAAGTAAAAGACAAATTAAGTTCTCCTCAGGACAAGAGAAATGCAAACAAGACAAGCCTGGCCTTTAAGGACCGGGTAGGCAAATATTTCCTAGGATACCGTGTTCAGGATGATCACCAAGGTTTTTCAAAACCTAAGTCTCCAGACTGATTCTTTTAAAAGACTGGCATTGATTGAGCTGTGACACAGATTACATTCCTGTCCAAAGTAATCAACTGCTCACTGCACTGTGGTTGCACTTCATTAGTTAATGACACCCACCATTGCTATAATCCATCTCATGCAACCTCTGGAAGCATGAGGCATTTCTCTTGCTGGATGCGATTATCTTCCTTTCATTGCCAAGCTTATAAGTGACTCTCATGTGTCCAATTAAGTTCTCATTTGCTTCTCTTTAGTTCCTCTGACACCTTTTTTCAAAAGGAGTTAGGTGTTTCCCACCGAGACTACTAGTGTAACAAATGGAGACCTAATAAAACTCTCAACAACAGGCTTCTTTTAAATCTACACCACCATGGCCCTGAGGTAGTTCAAAACTATATTTTTATCAAAAAGCCACCTGGAAAGCTCCAGGGTCATCATTATCTTTTCAGGCATGAGCACTAGTTTTTGCCTTTATTTCCTTTTCTGGGTGGCAGTTCTGAAGGGCTGACATTAATCACCAGTGATCTCCTGATGGCATCTAATTGCATATATCAAAAAATATTCATCCTGGGGGCAGCTGTCAGAGCTGCAGCACTAGTTATCAATCCAATTAAATCCTAGCGTGGAGATAATTGTTTGTCACTCACTCCTAGCAAGAGAATGACATTAATGCTGTGTCCCACAAGTGACCTTTATGTCACCTGGCCTCCCTCCACTAATTATAAGGGATCTGAGTGTATCCCATGTCAATCACATAGACTCAATATACTGATATAAACACAGAGCCTCATGTGAAAATAAGAATGATTTTTTTTTTCCTAAACTTACTTTTTCAGGATGATTCTGCTGGTATTAGCACTGAATAACAGAAATGTTTTATGCTGACTTAATTCCAGCAACATAGAAGTACTTGAAAACAACAGACACATGGATCACTAGGTAAAGAAAGGGACTTGAGGAAGAAACAGTGAAAAAATGTATGAACCTTTGCAAAGTCTGGTTCAAGTTCCTTACCCTTTTCTTCAGCAATTCAGATACAAATATGTTTTATACATAGAAGGGCAAAAAAAACAAACCTAGAGGTACGTATCTGTGAGTCTGGGACAGCAGGATTCCTCCTTCAGCTCAAATAGTGATCACAGGGGAGTGAAGAAGAGACAAAATCTCTTCCTCTGCATAAATTCATTTGATCACCAGCTTACTTGTCTGTTTATTTAATTAGTGAAGGGCCTGACATCCCTGATTGGTGCATGTGGAAACAAAGCTCCACCTTTGTGTACATGGAATAATTAATTTACATGACATTGTCTTAGTGCTGTACAAAGATAGTTTTCAAAATCCTGGTGCCATAATTATAGGTTCTTTAATTAGCAAAGAATACTGCAATTAGTGTCTTTGCACATTCCAGACATCATTACTGCTACATTACCCATGCACTTCATTTGCTTCAGTGGTTTTGAATTAAGTATAGATCAGATTCAAGGTTTCTCTTTCAACTTTTAAAATTCTTCATTATCTAGATTAATTGTATGACCTAGATGACATCCCCCTCATTTTTCCCTCCAGATCACAGTCTGCTACTGTAGGTCCTTTTACTTTTTGTTTTAATTAGTAAATTATATTTTTTTTAGCAACCATTTTTTTTCAACCTTCTTTTTTAAATCCAAACCCATTTATGATTCTTCCCAAATCAATTTAAATTCCCCATTAAAACACAGTTGTTTCTGGCTCTGCAGTTTAATCTAGACTTTCAATTATTTTTGTTGAACTTCAGAGATGTTTTTAGTTTTTACCAAGGATAAAAAAATATATTTTAGTGTAAATGGTAAATTCTCAGCTCTAGGAGAATATTTATAAATATTATTGCAAAAACCTACTTATGTCATGATTTAGCCCAGATTTTCTGTGAATAATTTTCAGTATGACACTTATTTTTGGTGTTCCTCTACCAAAGATTGCATCTTTAGCTTCCAGTAAGCTGCTTAGCTGCACAATCCTATGTACAATTTTTCATAAATTTTACATTTAAAAGCTCTATCAATGTGTCTTAATGATGTAAAGATCAGAGTTGACTCAAGGCCAGCAGACTCATTCTAAAAAAGGCAATGATCCACAGGCAATGAAAGTGTCTTTGCATTTTTCTGTTAGGCCACTGACTTGAGAAGGATGAGGATGACCCCAGAATTCCAAATATTTTTTGCCATACCCACTGACAGAGTTTGTCATTTGGGTTGACACTCTCCTGACCAAAAAAAACATACAATGCACCCATATACATTTGAACTTGTCACTCAAGGGTTTTCTTTTTGAAAAGAGAGAAACAGGAATTTTTTGAGTGTGATCATAAACATCTGGTTTTGGGGAAGGATGATTAGCACCCTAAGAGAATTTGTTTCCCTCCATTTACTTTAAGTGGAGCACAGGATGTAATCATTTAAACCCATGCTTAATCTGGCCAAATAAGATGCACTCAGTGCACTTTTATTTCAAGATCTCATGGCTCCCAACACTGTTGTTAAATGCTTTTTGTTGCAGGAATTTTTCCCACAAGTAATTTGAAGATGATTCCCACCATTCAGGAAAGATCACATGCAAAAGACAAATTATTACATACTAAGAACAAAATCATACTGGGAAATGTTGGATTTTAAATGTTGATATTCACAACCTGAAAAATATTCCTGTTCCAAAGTTGAATGTGTGCACTTAATTCTATTGATTAACCCTGTAATCTTAAATACTGAACTTGTGTGGTGAGAGAAAGCCCTGCTACAATAGATGTGTAGGCCATATAGACAGACAGTGAAGGAAAAGAAAAATTCTTTTCACATATTAAATCAGAGCAGAAAGAGAAAAAATCCAAAAAAGATCTACAGGTTTTATACGGAAAGCATGTGCAAGAGACACATTTTGAAACAGAGTTTGTCTGTGGGGTTTTAAGCACACCAGTGACCCTCTTTTTCAGCCTGATTCAATAAATTAGACCTAAATTAAGTTTATTCTTTTTAACTTGATGAATCCTTGTACAAAACACTATTGGAGAGCATCTGTCATTTTAAACCACTATTTATTTTCTGCTAATGCAAGAAGACACACGATTACTATAATAAAACAAATCTTTGACAATATCAGCAATATCAGTCTTGTTGCAGCAGTATTTTGTAGCACGGTTGTTGTTTTTTTTTCCCCTTCATTAAAACATTTTATCATATTAATTGTCATTGTGACAGTTTTAATAATGGAATGTATTTTACTGTGTGCAGAACAAAGTCCTTTACAGATTACCTTCTGCAGACATTACTCTTCCAGAGGTTGCTGAAATACAACTACATTCAGAATAACTTTTAAAATACTCATTTTCTGTTCCCTTATGCTAAAAATTCAAAGTAGCAAATAAAACATAACCTTTAATTAATGCTGCTGCAATAAACTAATCAACAGCTGTTTTCTCAAGCCCTATATACCTACTCTAATGTCAGAGGGACTCTCTAGTTTTGTTCAGTGAAATTCACTGTAATAAAACCAACAAGTTTTCTAAGAGTTAAATCATTGCTAATACATAAACCAACCCCCCCAGCCCCTTATTTGAGGAGATAACTACTTAAGGATATGTTTTAAAGTGAAAAATTTGCCTGTTGGCAGTTTGGACAGAGCTCTTAATTGTTGTCCTAAATCCAGTTTCAATTTAAAGCGACAACTGCTGTCAGTTCTTGTCCTTTCCTGCAATGAATGTTCAGACCAGGAAGCCAGGGGAAGCAAGTGTATCCAGTGCAGCAAAAGCATCCTTGGGTTACAGAATCTGAAGAAATAGCTCAGACACACTCACTTTAGTGAGTTCCAGCTCATCTCACACACAGAATCACACACAGAAATATCACAGTTGGAAAAGACCTCTAAGATCACAAAGTATAAATATTACCCAATGGGAAATAAAAAATAAAAACCAATCAAACAAACAAACAAACCCCACCAAAACCACACACTCCACAAAACCAACACCAAACCCCACCATGCTGGCTATAGCCTTGAAGTGACACATGTACACATTTCCTGAAAACCTCCAAAGATGGTGACTCTCCCACCTCCCTGGACAGGCTGTTCCAGTGCCCGATCACTCTTTCAGTAAATAAATTCTTCCTATTATCTAGTCTAAACCTCCCGTAGCACAACTTCAGACCTACCCAAGCCATTATATGAGTCTATGATTCCTCTCGTTATTCACTTGGGAGAAGAGGCCAAGCTAGTCATACTACAACTTCCTTTCAGGTAGTTGTAGAGGGCAATGAGGTCTCCCCTCAGCCTCCTCTTCTCCAAATTAAACAGTCCCATTTTCCTTATCCTCTTCTCATAGAACTTGCTCTCTAGACCCCTCACCAGTATAATTTCTCTTCTCTGGAAATGCTCCAGCACCTCAATGTCCTCCTGCTAGTGAGGGGCCCAGAACTGAACACCATATGGGAAGTGTGGCTTCACCCAAGGGCATGTGTCATTCCAAAAAGAGGAATTGTTGGTGTTTTGATATGTAATGGCTTAACTCACACTTGAGCTGTATATCCCAGTGATTTAGGAAAATTTAAGGGGTGGGAGTTTTGGGGTTATTTTCTCTGGGGCATAGAACAAGGCATGTACATGGTTTTATTTGACCTGACCATGGTATGGTCATACTGCAACAAATAGAAGACAACTCTCTGTTGGCCCTTTTCCTAGTGCTTGTTTCCACCTGCAATAGCTATTAACAATTCTATTTGACAGACAGAAATATCTTTGGAACTACTTCAGAAGGATGGAGTAGAGAGGCTTATCAGCAAATCTAACCTACCTTTTACAACTAAACTGATCCCTTGTTCACAATCAGAGGGAGAACAGAGGGCAGCAGTAAAACAGGAACACGTCCCTTGTTGTACAGCAGCTGTGAATCTCATCACAACACGTTGACTTGTGCTACTTCTATTCTCTTTAATGTTCTTTTGCTTGGTTTGCATCTACTGCATGGAGGTACTGTGTAGAGGAACTAAATGTTGTATATAAGAAGAGGCAGACTGATTCCACCTAGGGTCTAAAAATTCCTCCATCTAACTTAAATATTTTTCTATAAAGTCCTTAAGAGGAGTTACTGAATTTCAGTCTGCGAGAACTATTTGCTCCTGCTGTCAGAATAAAACACACTGCTGCTAAAGCATGAGCCAGCAACAGTCTTTTCTGAATGAATTTGTCAATCAAATATATCTACCTGGAAGCTTAAAGATAAAAGAAACTTGAAACTGAAAGATGACTTCTGGGCCTTGGAGAGTTACTGTCCTGTGTGACAGTAGCTGATAACAAAAGACAGATCCACACTGCAGTTATTCATTAGTGCTCTCTGGTGTTGTGTGTTCTTTTGCTTTTATAGAGTTCAGTAGTATTAGCTGAAAGAGACTTGTAACTTTTCTATACAGTGTGCATACTGATTTTTCATACTTGGGGTGCAGGGATCAAATTGCAGTATTGAGTTTTATGCACTGCTTGATGTCGTGTTGCTTCTCTGCAATGTACCACCTTCCTGGACTAAAAAAGTTGTCTCATGGTCCCACAGGTGGATCCACTGTGTTAACAGGCATGAAGAATTTTGCTCAGACACACAGGGACATTATTCTTCAGATTTTGTGTCACATGTGATCCATGGATAGCTTTAGACCTGTAGATGTCGTTGCAATTTTAATGAGATTAATTTTACAGTGAGATTTTGTGTGCACTTGTAAATACTGATTTTACCTGGATCACTCCTTCGTCAGAAAAATAAACATTCTCTCTACTCCCTTTCATGTTTACTTGTAAGGACAAGAAACTATGTTGATGGTTTTTACAGATGGATAAATTAAGGCATACGCACACCATGGATGCAGTTCAACTTCCAGATTAAGACATTTAAATGTAGGTGTTGAAATGCATTTTTCTGGATGTGATCTAAGTGTCTGAACTCTCATGACACCCTATATGCATCTAGCCAGTAGAGTTGAACATACAAGCTGCTCAGATGATTAAATGGAAGCATCCACATTGTCTGAAATTTAAATTCCACTGCATTGACCAGATCTTCACCACCTGTGACAGCTTAGACACACAATTCACACACAAGCACCTATAAATAGACATCTAAATTCATCTGTGAGTTGAATCCCACTGAATTAGCATGTCTCACAGGACACTTAGCATGACATAAGGCAGAGATGTGTGGAAATACCAACATAAATTAGCCTAATTAGCTCACTAAATAGCTACACTAATTCCACTAATTCATCATCATATGTAAACATCTTGAAAGCTATAGCTGAAATATCCTTTTCTTCAAGGAATATCCCATTCAAAAAATCATATCCTAACCTTTAGGACATGTCCAATATCATTAACATTACAAGTTTTGAGACTTAACCTACTGGTTTGCATGTGTGAAACCACATGACTGATCTTCCCAAGGATACTTGGATCATGAAGAGGACTGAAACAGAATCAAACATACTTTGTTATTCAAGAAGTTTCATTAAAGTAAAAAGTAAAATTGCTTTCATATTCCCAAATAATTTCATCCAATTCTCACACAAGTGCATAGAAGACAAGCAAAATGTTATTATTTGACGTTTATAAGTGAAGGAAGGGTTAATTTTTTCTGTAGTCTGCAGGATTTTTCTGCATGCCCCAGGCAAATCTCTGCATTAACAAAGTGCTTTTAACAATCTCTGTGACTTTTGAAAGATTAATCTCATTTACAGCTAAATACCTTGAAAACACTGAACATCTCAAGTTGTTTTCACACATACAGAGATAATCTTCCACTGGTTTTGATTAATTCATCTGAACCGTTTCTTCATTTACATTAAGACCATGTTAACTGTGCAGAGAATGAGGCCTTCACTGTATTGCTTATAAAAGGAGCCATGGATGTCAAACTCAGATGCAGGTATAAACACTCAACATGGACATCTGCTCAGATGAATCCCCAGCCATCAAAATAGCTCTACCTCTTCCTCCTCATATTTCACACATACCTGTAGGTAGAAATCTGGACCAATGTTCACAAGCAAACTGCAATGATGGACAGTCACTAGAACATCCCTTAGAGATGCCCAGTGTCCCCATCCTTCTATGACCAGGGTACCTCCAATGCACAGCTGAAGCAGCATCTTCCCTATTTCCAGTTACTTGATTTCTATTGCTTCAATGACAGCTCTGAGCTTCTCTGTCTTATAGGAACAATTACAAGTCGACCTTTGCCATATTTTGCAGTACTATAATTCATCCCATATATCTTAAGCTGAACTTAGAAAACCTCAAATAGAGGTCACAAGGCAGATGATGGATTCTCAAAATTGGATATATGCCCCTGAAGTTGTAGACCAGGTCAGAGCTAGTTCTCTTATTTCTGAATTATTATTTCCTTTAAATAATTAGCAGACATGCCACTCAATTATCCTTGATTTTCACAACCCATTTAAAGGTCACTAGGTTTTAGAGTCATCCTTAATTTGGCATAGAAATTATCTGTCCTTCCCAGCTCTGCCTTTACATCCTTGTAATCTGAAAAGCACAAAATTAACTTTGACAATATTAACTCTTTAGTACAGAGGAAGGGAGCTGTGTGCATACTTTCTCTGACTTTCACTCATGGAAAAAGACATTGTTCAATTATTTAAATATAAAGAAAATTGCATTTCCTCAGCTGTTGTAAATAAACTATGCCCCCTCTATTGTCCTCTTCTTTCCCCTTCTCTCCTTGTACATAATATTTCAAAACTTACTGAATGTATATGGACAAAAGCTACATCAGAGATTGTAATACAGTGAAAAACCCTATTATTCTGGATTCTCACCTCCTGTATCCTTGTGACAGCTATTCAGCCATAGGATCTAACCTGATAATTTTCTTTCTTATGTCCTTTAGGTCACAGAGAAATGTGATTTCTCACAGACCAACTGAGCTTCCAATATGCAGAATAAAGAGCTGAATAATCTTAGCTGTGCTACATGACTAACTGCTGTCCTTTCTTCTTCCCTCTAAGTAACCCCAAATTAAATTGCCTTCAGTAAAAATATATAAAATATAATTAACCTTACTAACCCTTTTATCCTCAATGTACCTAGCACAAAGTGGAGAAACATTGCTTCTTTATAATGACTTAAAATTCCATACATAAATACAGAGTTCTCCAAGTGTTATTGTATCACTGTTAAAAATATTGAACTGTTGTCAAACTTGTGGCCATGGTGTGGTGTGAAATGACAATATGTTGTGACACTGGATTGTAAGTTTAGTTAATAAGGTTTTGTGAGTTGTTTTAATATCTTGAAACAACCTGGGTTTGTCAGTGCTGCAGTTCTATCACAGACTAGGTTGGAGACTGAACACATCCCTTTTTTTCTGTTTGTTACTTCATCTATGAGTTGGGATGATAATTCTTACCTGCCTTACTGGACTGCAGTAAAGTATTAGTACTTCATAAATATAAATTATTGCATGAGTTTCTGAGACTATGGGTGAGCACAAATCACCCAGATACAAATAGCTTGGCACCTCTAGAAGTGGATCATATCAGTACTTAGCACCACTCTTCTCAATAAAATAATTACTTATTTGCAGTCATGCCAAGCTAAAAAAAGCTGTGCATTTGGTTGCTACTTGTTAGAAGGAAGGATGAAGAAATTAATTTGGAAGATGTTGGTGTGCGTTTAAAAGTTAAGGTACATTTCTTTCTTCCATTTTGTACTTTTCCAAAAACACAAAAGGATGAAGAAATTAATTTGGAAGATGTTGGTCTGTGTTTAAAAGTTAAGGTACTAGTTATTGCTGCATTTCTTTCTTCCATTTTGTACCTTACCAAAAACACAAGGAAGCACATTCTCCATCCTCAGTCTTAGAAAGCCCATCAACTTCATACAGAGATATTGCTAGAGGACTAGGAAAACCAACAGAAGTTCCTTGCCACTGGGTAATTGTTGTTATCATGTTTTTAACTATTATTATGGCAAAATATTTCTAATTGTTCTGAATTAATTTACATCACTTTGTTTGAATTTCCACAGGACTCAAGTTCAATCAAATACTCAAGTAACACTAAGTGAAGGTGATTGCAAAGAGCTACAGGTGAATCTAGGCATCTAAGGAGATCATAATGTCAACACAAGATATCATGAAAGTCACTGGTCTTCCTGTACTGAAGTCTAGTTACTATTAGGGTCAAGTTTTATGCTTGAAAGTAAATGAAAGCTTTCCCAAACTCTTTTAATTGCCACGCTGCCATGAGGTCACCACAGAGTTATATTTGCAGTTCACTTTGAATCTTGAATTAGTGAAATTAATGAATTTGCTTAGGTTTTCTCTCATATCTGTTCATTTTTTATTTCAGTTTTCTATTGCCATTAAAAAAACAGAAAGATAGAATCACATCTGAAGGACAATTCCATCCTTAACTGGTCTGTGGACACCTTTAATTATGTCAAGGGCACTACTAAATAATTCTATTCTACAATTGCTGGGAAGGATGAGGAAAAAAAGAAACTGAAGGTAAGTCATTCCTGTGTTTCCTGCAGGGATCTTCATTCCTGTATAAATCAATAAGAAATAATTTCCAACTGGGTGTCACCAAAAAAAAGATTTTTCACTCTCTACCTGAAATGATATACAAGGAATTTAACTGCTATGCTCATACAGCTTAGGTGGTTATTCAGAAACACAAAGCTCAGAGTTACAATTAAATCCTCATTTTGCCAGGCACTGTGGAAATATGTAGGTGTAAAAGTCACATTATAGAAGCACAGATAGAAGAATGAAAGAAGGAACAGATTCAGCACCTGTGCCTCCCTTATGGGAGCAACAAAGCTGGTGAAGGGTCTAGAGAACAAGGCATATGAGGAGCAGCTGAGGGAACCAGGGATGGTTAATTTGGAGAAGAGGAAGCTGAGGGGAGACTTCATTGCCCTCTACAACTACCTGAAAGGAAGTCATAGGGAGGTGGGTGTTGGCCTCTTCTCTCAAGTCATTAATGACAGGACCAGAGGAAATGGCCTGAAGCTGCACCAGGGGAGGTTTAGGTTGGATGTTAGGAAGAATTTCTGTACTGAAAGAGTGGTTGGACAGTGGAACAGCCTGCCCACCAGGGAGGCGGTGGAGTCACCATCCTTAGATGTATTTAAGAAAGGTGTACATGAGGAGCTTCAGTGCATGCTCTAGTGGCTGAGATTGTAGATCGTGTGTTGTGGGTTTTTGGGGGGGCATGGGGGCTTATTTTGTTTATTGTGTTCTTTGTTTGTTTGTTTTGGGTTTTGTTTTGTTGGGGTTTTTTGTTATGGTTGGACTCAGTGATCTCAGAGGTCCTTTCCAACCATGACTACTCCGTGATTCCATGATTCTGTAAGCCAAAAAGCTGAGCATATTCTCTAATGTAGCTCCATACATAGAATTTTATTCTCTATGGGATACATGCAGTGGTACACACCTTCCTACAGGGAGCCCAAGTGAACATCTTTCAGATCCTATCTATCCCCTATCCATGAAAGCTTTTCTAGGAAAGTCCATTGGCCTTGCCCAGAAGACAGTGCAGATGCAGAAGTGAAGAAACTCCTTTGCTGTCTCATGGACACCCAATGCATCAGCAATATATGGGCCAAGCTCCTAAATTCCCTTACCTTGCTTCATCTGTTGGGAAATGCTGCCTATTTAATATCTCTATCTGTAAATTTTATAACGCATTGTCCAAAATGAAATCATAGCTGGGATTCATGGGATAAATCAGAACAACCTTCCAAACATGTGTTTTCAATCCAAGCTAGAAGAAAGGAATCACTGTGATAGCTAAAGGCAGCAAATATCTGTACACAGCACAGGTTTCAGCATTTTGGTGTTAGGTTTGGGTTTTTTTTAATTTCTTTTCATATTCTGTTCTGAATAAAGGTAATGCATTGACTCTTAAATGTTCTGAGCTTGATTTTAAGACCCTTCCTTTGAGCTAGATGAGAAAGGACTTCACTGAAGTGGGTAGGCATAATCCAGTATTTTAATACAAGGATCAAATCACAGTCTTTTCTATGAATGTATTCTTGAACACTTTTAAATATCCGTAAAGGGCTTTTGTTTTGTTTTGTTTAGCTTTATTTTGAGACCTATATAATAAACTCTGAGTAACTACAAAACATTGAAATGCAAATGTAAATCCAAGAAAATGGAGAGTGATAAACTCAAAAGGAAGAATAAAACTTACGGAGGGATGAGCAAGGCAAGAATTTATCTTTCCAAGAAAAACATAGTATAGTACTATGTGTTAACTCTATTTTGGAGTGCAGTTCAGTATTATAACCCCCAATTATCTGGAAGAAGGGATTCATGGGCACATATCTTTTTATAGCATCAAGTCCTAGAACACTATGAACTCCTACTGCGTGGTATTTTCTCAGCTGTCTGTTTATTCAGTTTTATGAACCACCTTTATTTGAAGGATGCTTTCTGCACTCAGTTTCACTGTAACTTAGGCTCTGGAGGATTTCCATTACATTGAGCATTTTGGAATGTATTCAGAGTCTTGCAGAGGGTAGGATTAGACTTCTTTTTGAATGCTCTGACTAGTAAGGTTAAGCTTCCACATCCAAATAGACTGAGGCTACATCCACTACTGATTACTCTTATTATTTATAACTTACACACTGTTGAGTTAGCAGCATTAGCCACATTATATTTAGCACAGCACACATGAGGAGAATAAAACTACAGTCTGCTCTTTGCCTCACAGTTCTTGCAAAGACATATGAGTCCCAAAGGCCAGCTTCATTGTGACCTTTCCACCCTCAGAAGGAGTGAAGTGGTGATAGTAATTTCTCTAAATAGATGGGGGATTAGTTTAGCAAATGTTTATTTTGTTTGTCCCTCAAATATTGCTAGTTTTCCCCTTGGCTTACCTTAAGGAAAATGTGCCACTTGCATCAATAAAATAGATCTTGCAGTCTTCTGAAAATGAGCTCGGTAACATATGCCTCATGTTCTGCTAATTACTTCTGTCCATGAGGTGAGCAGTCTTTTACAAAGTACATGTCTAATAGTACGAGTTCTCAGTTAAAATGGGATGTACTCAGCAGAATAGCTATTATAATTATTATTATAATTAATTATTATTATTTTATAGGTTTACAACAAAGCAGAAGGTGATAGCAAGTGAGGATCTGAAAATCCACCAAATACACAATAAAAATTAGTAGCAATTCTAGTGGACTCCTGTGATTTTCATATCAAGCTGTAAGTACAGGCTCTATATTGAGTTTTCAGCAATCTCTGAGACTGAAGTTGTAAAATTGAGGGATTAGATCCTCTCGTCCTGGATATGTCAATTCAGTTTTCCCCAGATTAAAGCAGGCTGCCAATAAGTAATCATTTTTTAAAATGTTCAGGTATTACTTCAGATTACTTTCAATTCCAAGTCACCTATAAGACTATGTTTCTGGAAGAACTGGCTTCTTTTAACATGATGAGGAATATTTAATTTAAAACTTCCTTGTGACATATAGTTTTATTTTGTTTGTTTCTTTTCTATTTTCTAACTACCAACAACATATTGTCAGTGGAAATGAGAATACATTCAGGTAACATCAATCAAAATGCCTGCTAATTGCAAATGATAGCAAAAAAAAAAAAAAAAAAAAAAGGCATGAAACACTACAGTTTGTCTGTTTTGAGGGGTTTTAATCCTGATTTTCTTCCTTCTGCCTTCTCTATAACATAAACAAACCAAAAACAAGGGTGTTCTTTTGGGATGAGTATTTACTACCATGTGAAAACTGAGCTTCAGTGTATCACAAGTGTGGCACCATTTATTCAGAAATGCTTTGAAAAATTGCATTCTCCAGATTTTCTGCATAAATAAGAGGGATCTGCTTGTTTTATAACTGAACTGAGCCTTATGAAGTACAAGCCATGCTCCCAAACTATCAATTCAAGGGATTCATTTAGAACCAAGAAGCTTTAAAGCTGTCTTGTTGATAGGAAGCATATTTTACAGTCTTTCACCTCTCCCATTGTGTAGGAAGCAATTCTACACTGGTTGTTTAACCTTCATCTACAAAGAGCAATTTTACTTCCCATGAAGCCTGTATTGTTTTCACTTCAGGAATACGCCAGAGAAATTATTAATGGCAGAAGTTACAAAAAAGAACAGTATTCTTATAGCAAGCACTGTCAGTTAACTGCAGACAAATATTTGTTTTAAAAGTATAAAATTTCTAACATCTGGCAGGGTATTTTGGGTTTTGTTTTTTGTTGGTTTATTACCCTGCTTCCCAATACTCTTTTCTGACATCCAAATATTTGTTAAATCTCTTCAGATCTAACTGGCCAGACCTAGATGACAAAATTCAACTGGAAAACAGACATAAAATCCCTGCTTGTTGAAGTATTTTTAAAAGACAATCACTAAAATTGTATTTCAAGGCCTGCTTAGTGGACATAGGAAGTGGTAGCAGTAGGAGTAAATATCAAGTCCTAGAAGTTTACTTGTGTCATTTGTTAAGAAACTGCAAGACCAATCTAGGAACAGTGTTAGGAAATGCTCCAAATCCCAGGCTCTTTATTCCAGAAGAATACAGTTCTCAAGGAGATTTTGCATGAAATTATATATTCTCTCCCTCTGCTGTCCTGAACCAGAGTGTCTTTCCAGAGCCCAGCCAGTTCATGGGAATTAGGTCACTGTTCTGGCAATTCCTGTTGCTTAGAATCCTTTGTCACCCACTATTGGATGAATCTTAACAAGTACACTTCTGGAGTGGCTCTTAATTTTGTATTCATCAATTGAAAGCTCATCTCTTGTGTGCTCTGACAATCCAAGACAGGATTAAAAAGGAACAATTTAGAGAGTCATTTCAGAAGCTTAATCCTGATCCAAACTAAAATGGTAACAGACACATCAACAGTATGATTGATGTTTTGTGAACAAGGTGCTAAAAATGAGGAAATATAAATTGAAATACAGTAAGTAATTGTCCTTTGCAGAGCCCAGCAGGTGTCAGTAACTATCCTACAGCTGGGCTTGGGTCTTGGACAAACGATAGAGAGAACTAACTGTACTCTCAGGATTCTAGATGGTTTGAAGACCTGGTCCAGGGGCTGGAAGGACTCTAGCTCAGACTTGGTGATATAAAGTAAATTAATTGCTGATGACAACAAGATAAGTGGAGAGGATCACTCTCCAGAAGGGAGAGCCACCCTCCAGGATGACCTCATCACCCTTGATGTCTGAGGACTTGGAATTGAGCATTTGAGTTAGTTACAGAGATTTATTCTCCCTGCTCCTTCTACTGTTTCACATGGGAGATCCTGGGCCATTAATTCCAACCCCTTGTTGCAGTATCCCATCATAAAATCCATTCAGGAATTTATTGAGGTCTGTTTTAAAAGTAATTAAGTGGTACTCCCCTTTTTCCCTTCCCAGCTGACATGGGAACACTCTCCCAGAACCTTGATATTCTGGTAGTCAGGAACCTTTTTTAAAGACCCAGCCTGAATATATTCTAGAGCAATTAATTTGTCTCAAGACAATCAATTTTCTGCTGGTCTCATGAAAGAAACAAATGAGTCATTCAAGCTTATCAATGAGTCTGTTGTTTGATTCCTTTGGAATAAAGAGAGTTTAAAGTGCTGCATCAAAAGAAGTGTGGCCACCAGGTCCAGGGAGGGGATTCTGCCCCTCTACTCTGCTCTGATGAGACCCCACCTGGAATATTGTGTACAGCTCTGGGGCCCTCAGCACAAAAAAGATATAGACCTGTTGGAGAGGGTCCAGAGAAGGGCCACCAAGATGATCAAAGACAGGCTGAGAGGGCTGGGGTGTTCAGCCTGGAGAAGTGAAGGCTCCAGGGAGATCTTAGAGCACATTCTGGTACTTGAAGGGGCTACAGGAAAGCTGGGGAGAGGCTTTTTATCTGAGAAGGCAGTGATAGGACCAGGGGGAATGGTTTTAAACTGAGAGAGAGGAGCTTTAGGTTAGATATTAGGAAGAAATTATTCACTATAAGGATGGTGAGGAACTGGAATGGGTTGCCCAGGGAGGTTGTTGATGCCCCACCCCTGGAGGTTTTTAAGGCCAGATTGGATGAGGTTTTGTGCAACCTGATCTAGTGGTGGGGTTCCCTGCTCATGGCAGGGGGGGTGGAACTTCATGATCTTTAAGGTCCCTTCCAACCTTATTGATCCTATGATTCTGTGTTTCTACTGTTTCATTATTATTGTTTCCCAAAGGCAGTGATCACTGTGAAAAGTCTGGGAAGCTCTGCTCTGGATTTCTCATAGCACTGTTTTCTCATCTCTGTTCCTCTTTCACTCATGACCACAAGATTAACAAAGCAATTTTGCTATACTGATCGACCTAGTTCATATAAGTATGTGATTCACAGAGATAATGCATGTTTTAAAAAAATAATAAATATAAATAATTTTTTTTTTCATTGAAAATAATGCACAAAGGAATTCCAGTACTTCAGAGGAGATAATTCACTTATCATCTATATGACATTAGTTGAAATTTAGTAGAAATCTCTAAGGCAGGATCAATTTAATGAATTTCAATTTCAAGTAATTTAAAATAAGGAAATATGTTTTGTTTAAAAAGAAAGCTGGAACCATTTCTTTCTTCATGCTGTCACTTTGAGGGCTGTAGATAGAGGAGCAGGTGTGAAAATTAAGAATTGTGAATGTAAAAAATGCAAGCACATGCACTGTGAATCCATTTTAAAATGTTAAAAAGTTATATTTGAAATGTCTGAAATTTTTATATTAGAGGTTAATCACATTAAAGTAAGGCAATGACTAAACAGGACCAGTATAAATCCAAAAAAATCACAATGAAAAAATAAAAGGTAGCAGAATACAGCCCAAGAAAATCTGTCTAGATATCTATCAAAATAAATGAAGGACAGCAAGAACAGTTAAGAGATTGCTTTTAGCAGATGATTTTGTCAATTACAGAACTAACCAACCATGGTTGAATAACATCCATGCTTGGATGAAAGATCACTATCACAAATAAAGCACTGTAGAGGAGCCACAAATAGCTGTGTGCTCAATTCATCAGTTATTTTACATGAGCTGAGCTCATCCCTGCATTCTGGAGCCTCCAGAGAAATTCACTGTTTATGAGGCACAGATGCTGCACTGCAGTTTTCTCTGTGTAGGAGCAAAATCCCACCCCACTATTTGTCCCTAACATATTATTTTCAAAAGGAATTATCATTAGGACATTCAAGTAGTCCTGTTTCTATGTTTATTCCCTGCTTGCTCTGTTTGTGTGTTTCCAGGTGAATATAAATTATAAGTTGCAGGTAAAATCTGTATGTGTGGGTACTCTCTGCCAAGCTACTTTCCTGCAAATATAACAAGCCACTGAAGACAGTTTCTTCATAGGTGTGAGGTTTGTATGATATGACTTATTGTGTACTAAATCAAAGGTATGGGGACCCTCTTAGGTGAAAGAAGGCTCCCTGCAGACTCATTACTGGGGCTGTGAAGCTCTGGAGTTACCAGTGAGTTCTCCCCAGGGTTGTGGTGCTTCTTCTTTAACATCTCCCTTTCTGAATCTCATGAAAACCTGTGAAATGCATTAACCCATTTTTCATGTAAACACCTGAACTTGAACATATTTCATTTATAATGAAACTACAGAGGCACAGGTCTTCAGGAGACCAGTGAATATCTGAATATCTTAATTGTCTTAGTTTCCAAGAGACTGTTTTTGGTCTTGTTAATACGAGCCCAAGACAGTGCCACCAATGGCCATTTACCTTCTGTATGTTTTTTTCTGCTGACTTCTCTGCGTTCAGACACTAAATCATCCACCTTCATGTGAGACCACATGTCTTAGCCATGCCACAATCAATACCCACCACATTTGGGATAAAACTATGCTAACAAATATTATCCTTGGTAATTAAACACTCAGAGGGAAAGATTGAGCCTTATTTAGATCCCACTGTATCCTCTTGAAAACCTGACAGATACTAAAAAATATGCTTTAGTGGGTCTGCTGACAATTATAAGATGGGGCTAATGTTGATGATCAAGTTAGTCCAACAGATTGAAACAGCTTCAGTCAATAATGAGTTTAAAATCTCTACAGAAATGTTCTTAATACATTATTCAGTGCTTGCCCAGGGACTCCTGGGATGCATTCTTTCACTGATTTTGCTTACTTGTAAAAGGATCCTTTCTCTGATAATCTTACTAAATGACGCATCAGAGGAAGTAATGAGATGGGTCTTTAATGATTAGTTTGCTCAACTTGCAGTGTGACCTAAACTGTGGTTTGTGTTTTAATTCCACCACCACATAAAGACTGCAAACTCAAATGATGATTCACTTTTTTCAGATAAATAATAGTGTAAAAACAGCTGTATAGATATAAACTAAAACTAATCTGTGGACATAACCTTTCAGGGGTCTGGATGGCAGATGTTGCCACACAAACAATAGTTGCAGAAGTATCTAGGAGTTCCTCATATTTTATTTCTGTCGTTTTTCAAGGTTAGAACACAGTGATCTACTGCTAAACTCTCAGGACACTGGTGCTTCTACTATGACCTTCTTGTTATTCCTGCACACTATCAGGTTCCCATTTTTTGTCCCCAAGGAGCAGATGAAACAACCCCAGTTAGAACACAGAGATACAGATGCATATTAAATGAAGCTGGAATTCTCACCTCTGTCAAGAGAAAGCCTGACCTACAACCCTTAGATGGCATCCACTGCAGTCAACCTTAGGCCCCTGGCACGTGGATCTCCACCTCTGAAATACTATTATTTTTTATTTTATTTTTTATAACAATGGAATAAAGAATGACTTTTAATACTTTCTTCTCTTTCTGACATAGACAAGTAAAATAGGTAATCACTTTACTTGTGCTATCTTTTCATCATTGGCTTCAGAAGAAGCTGAGATATCATTCTGGATGTCTAAAACAGAAAGAAAACTACCCAATGATGACTTTTTAAAAACAGTTAAGGTCTTCTAGAGGAAAATGCTACTTGCTGTCACCACCCACTTTTGCCTTTTCAAAGGACTTTAGGTAACATAATCAAGTGCCTCGACTTTTGCCACAAAGGCAAAAGTTAATATCACTGGGAAAAAAACGAAAACGTCCTCCCAAATTGGCAGCCCTGAACACATGATAAAACACTGCCCCACTGATCCCAGCGCCATTGCTGGTAGAAATGGTTTTGTTTCTGTGTCTTGCTATTGCCTTGCAACTGTATAGGCAGGAAAGCCGTGAAGATTGAATCAGTTCAGTAGGGTATTAGTCGTGTCCCTGTTTAATTGACTTGATCACATTCTCGGTACTGCAAAAACTGAATGTGTACATTGTATCTGTTAAGGATAGTATCTTGTCCTTCTGCACATGCTAGGTACAGATTTTGGTTGCGTTTTTTTTTACTTCTTAGAAAATGAAAGATTTGTTCCCATTTGACCAGTTTCCAATATTTACCATGGATCCCCCCATCTTTTCTTACTCTATTGAGAGCCAGTACCAAAACAAGCAATGTGTTTACACATTTGTGCATATACATGCATTTTTATTTCTACAATGTTGATAATCATTCATTTTCCTGAAATCATAAGTGCTCTTGGCAGTGCTCTACTGAGATTCATCACAGGATGTCACACACTAAGAAAATGTTCATTAAATCAGCCAAAATAAATACTAATCTTGACTCTTAGTGGCAAGCATTTTGGAAAGAATATTCTTGTTTTGGCCAAAGACGAATCAGTAGTAAAGATAAAATCTGTTCTTATCCTGTAGTTCAGGCAAAATGAAACTGTTGAAGAACATGATCCTTCAGGTTAGAATGATATTTGGGAAGACTTGAGCTACATTAATGTTTCTGTGTACTCTACTTCTATCACCTGAAGCCCTAAGCTTGGAAAAGCAGTTACCTGTAATATTAGTTTTCTAAACACATTTACTAAGAAATCCAAATTTAGCTTGTGCTAGAGAACAAGATTCACAACTCTCACCATTTGACTCAGATCCGACAACGCTCTCCATCCCGTCCCCCTCCCACCCAGGTAGGGAAGGAGAGAGAAAGCAACTCCCACAGCATCTCCTGAGCTGGGAGAATTCTGGAGCTGATGGAGAGAGCACAGAGTGATGAGGGTCAGGAGAGCTCGAGCCTGGGGGGCAATGGTGATGGATGGACGGAGCGCTGCCTGGACACCGGGCATAGACGGAAGAGAAGGGAAGAACAAGCAGGAAAGAAGGTTCTTCTGTGATCTCTGACCTTCCTCTGAGCTTACGTAGATAAATGGAATGGAGTATATCTGACCAGTTTTGCTATCTGCCTAACTCAGCCTCCTACGGGGGGCTCATAGATCTCCCTGTAGAGTCTGAGCCAGCAGAGTAAAGCTGTGACCTTGAAGACCCAGCAGTTAGAAAAACATTCCTTTCTTATCAGCCTTAGTTAGAACACACTGTGACTAGTTAAAAGAAAGCTTGCTGAAGAAAAAAAATCAGTAAAAGGAAAATTGGCTTCATCCTGGCTCAAACCAGGACAACTACAAAGCTGAAGAAAAAGGAAAAATAATACATTGTGTCAATGCATTTCTTTTAATTATGTTCACCTTCAACCTGCCAAAGCTTTAAGTACAGAAACTGTTTTGTGGTTTAACACAGTTTTGTTGTTGGTTTTTTTTAAATTAAAAATCTAAGAAATCTAGAGACTTGATGACAATTAGTGTATCACTGCTTGTGTGAACTACATTGAAAGGAATTTTTATCAGACTATATTGCACTTATTTCTCCGGGATTTGTCCTCCTTCAAGGCAGACAGAGGAATACCACAGGATGTTCTTCCTCGGCCCAAATGCAACTGAAATTAAAGAAAATTCTGAAATCTTGTCCTTATTTAAGTGCTGGGAGTAGAAAAGGGAGGGAAAAAAAAGTAAAATTATGTTTAAATTAATAATAATAATAGTTTGTAGTGCAACTGGTAAAACACATACTCCTATCTGACTGGCAGGATTGTGTTTTAAGCTGTGGAAAAAAAATTTGCTGGAAACATGGGCATTTCTGGAAGAACATGTTGCTTTCAAAAACTAAGGTAGGAAGGTTTTCAGACTATCAAATGTATAAAGGAGCTGAAAACTCTCCTTTCACTAAACAGAAAAACCTTCCAAAATCTTATTTTTATTTGTTTGGTTTTGGGTTTTATATTTAACATCAAAATGAAAGTAATTTCATTCTGGTAAGAGAATAAGGATTTATCCTTTATTAGCAATGAAGAGAAGATAGAGATAAGGACTCATCAACTGGAATTTGATGTATTTTAAGTCATCTCAAACACTGCCTTCAAAATTATCTTTCTTGAACTATTTGGCTATATTAGCACCTCTATCACTAAGTTCCCACAAAAGAAGTTGTTTGTTGAAATTAAATCAAACTGACCCAGAAAAAACTTCTGGGGAAAAGTAATAATAATAAAAAAAAGGTCAGTTTTTGACTGTTGATGGATCTCCTTCTTTGTAATTGTTTCTGAGAATCTCACTCATCATTCTTCTAGGAACATTATGGAGAAACTGGAAGGCACTTAATCACCACAGCCTTCATTCTTGTGCAGATGATCCATTTCATGTGCCATAACAGAATCATAAAATTGATTATAGCCTAGAAAAATACAGAGGGAAAGAAGACTAACCTCCAATTATCATGATTGGACTGGAAATTAAAAACAGATTTATTATTTTTTTTCTTAAGTACTAGCACTTTATCTAATTTACTGAATATTTACCAAAGAAACAAACGAAAAAACAACCATAAATACTTGAAGAATTTTATATTCTTTTCTCTCTGGTATCTTGTCCAAAAATCCAATTTAAGTCAGAAACATGTGGTCAGCTAAGCCACTGTCTTGTGAGAAACTAAACACTCTGGAAATGACAATGCTACATGCTTAGGGTAAAAATAATCATAGATTCATAGAATAGTTTTGGTTGGAAAAGGCCTTTAACATCATCAGGTCCAACCATTCACCCAGATCTACCAAGGCCACCATTAGAACATTTCCCTCAGCACCGCATCTACATGGCTTTGAAATCCCTCCAGGGCTTGGGACTCCACCATTGCCCTGGACAGCCTGGGCCAGGGCCTGACAACCCTTTCAGTAAATAAATTGCTCCCAATATCCAATCTAAACCTCCCCTGGCACAACTTCAGGCTATTTCCTCTTGTCCTATGGCTTGTCACTTGGGAGAAGAGACCAACCTCCCCTCTCTCCAACCTCCTTTCAAGCAGTTGTGGAGAGTGATAAGGTTTCCCCTCAGCCTCCTTTTCTCCAGGCTGAGCACTCCCAGTTCCCTCAGTTGCTTGTCATAAGACTTGTGCTCCAGACCCTTTCCCAGTTCTGTTGGCCTTCTCTGGACTCACTTCAGCCTTTGATCCTTCTAAGGATTTTAATACAGGCAAAAGGGAGATTTTTGGAGGTGAAGCCAAGACATGGAGAAAGTGTTTGGCAGTGGTGGAAAGAAACAATACTATATGAAACTCTGGAAATGGCTTAGGGCATATACAATTTCTCAGTGAATTGAATTCTGGATTTAGCAGATGTATACTCAGTTCCTAGATTTCAGAGTTTCCTAAGTGAAATGGGGTGATTCACATAATCTATCTGTATCTGAGTTTTCCATCTGTAAAATGAAAAAGAAGGGATGACAGCCAAAGAAATTTAGGTCAGACGAAGAGAAAAATTGTATCTTGCAAGATGTATGTAGTAATCTTAGTAATCCTTATAATCTACTCTGTGGTTTTAGCTGAAATGCTCTCCCCAGCGCTGCACAACATACTTGAAAATAGTTGTGAACAACTGGAAGGAGGCCAGAGAAGAGAAGCAAAAGTTATTCTAGAAATCTAGGAAATATCATCAACAAAATTGACTGAAAACAATTTAGATTTTGAATCTAGAGAAAAGAAGGAATACAAAACTTAGTATAAACAATATAGCTGTACAAATGGGGTAACATGAAAAGAAAGGAGACTGAGATATGAAGAAAAAAAATCCACTTATTGAAGCACAAGAGTAAATTGTATGAGAGTGTTGCAACATGTGCATTACAAGAGTCTTGTACTCATCAGTTTGACAAGTATAAGCCAGGAAAGCCATGATTTGGAAGCTGCCACTGATGTCAGTGTGACCAAAACTAAATACTTCTATATTAGAAAATAACATTGCAGTGATGATTCAAGCACTCATGATCCCAGTGTTGCATGCAAAGAGGTTGTTTGCAGTTATAGCAGTCAGGAAACAACAGCCTAGAGAAATTTGAGTAGACTACAGGAGGAAGGTGTCCTTCACTTCATTTCAATTTAATTTTTAAATGGAAGTTAATTTCATATTGTTACAAAACTGTTTCCTTTAGCATTTTGAATGCATAGCTATTACTGAAGAAAAGACCTCATTAAAATATGGCTGTTTTGTCTTAGATTAAAGCTCCTTTTAATCAGTTAAGTTGGAAATTAATGTCAGATAGCAGTACTTTCTTCCTGTATCTATTACGATAATTGGACTATCAGTAATTTCTTCGCTATTTAAATTTATTCTGGAAGTATCTTCACATACACCATAAATGTTTTCAATAAAGGAAAGAAAGGCAGCTTTGAATGTTGCAAATAGTAGGTCATTATGGTCAAGACACATTATTTTGTTTGAGAAATCAGTCTACATGACACAAGGTTTTTAATTACAAAGCATGGCCCACATAATAGAAAAATACATTCTGAAAACATGAATTGTTAACATCCTTTTAAACCTCAGTTTGTGAAAGGCACAAGGACTCAGCCATATCCTACTTGTACATGAAGGAATAAGAATATCTATGAAAAAAGATGCAAAGTCAACAGGACCTTGAGAAAGTACTGACAGAATAATCTTTCAGAAATAGATTCTCTTCACTGGAAGGCAGCTCAGGCCACCTCTGACCTTTTTCCTCTATTTTAACGCTGATAAGAGTTTCTTTTTGTGTAGTCAGCTGCTCTCAATGGAGTCAGTGAGTGCTCCCTGGGCTGAGGGTGATGTGCCAGTTGCATTCAAGGAAGAACTCCGTTCCTGATGGATCCATCATTCACCGTTGCCTTAGGTCTGACTGATATTTCCAGCCACACCTCAAGGTCAGATTTACTTTATCTCAAAAGTTGCATTATCAAGGAGTTGTATTACCAAAGTTTTCAGTTTCTCTCTTTTTTTAATGTCATTTAATATGATTTCAGACTGCATAGTAGTTGCAACAGTCAGGACATTCAAGACCTAGATAAAGATTCAGAGCAGCTCTTGTTTCCCTGTGCTCACCAGGATGGGGACAAATAGGGCCTCATGGTTCCTATTCTCTGGGATTACACAGACTTGAACAAAAGCTTGCAGGGAAAAATCATCTTGAAGATTCCACAACAACAACAAAGTCAAAGCACATCCAAAGCTAAGAACTTTTACCAGTGTCAGAATCTTTTGGAGTTTTGGCTATAGTGTGTAGCTGTGTCTGCAGTCTGGCAAGGAATTAGACTTGTCTGGTTCTGGTGCCAGGAAGCATGGCTGAGCTGATGCCCATTTCATAGAATCATAGAATGGCTGGGGTTGGAAGGGATTTGCCTAAATCCTCTTTCCCCCTCCAAAAACCAAGAAACTCAAATTCCCCTTGGGTGTGACGTCCATACTGCACACAGGAATTCCATTCTATCCTAAGCATTTCTAAAAATGTGCGTGTTGTCATGGGCCAAAATCTTGGCAGTGAGTGCACCAATAAATAGAGAGAATGTTTGTTAGCCAGGGCACTAAACCTGTACCCAGGCTCCACTCAATTTCCTGGCTCTGCCCTCAGCCTGTCTGTGTTATTTCTTTCTTGAAACATGCTTTGATTATTCAGATGATGAGCACTTTTGACAGTACTTTGTGTTTTGTGGTTCCTTTACACACTGGCATGGTAAATAATAATTTGGAATACATTAATGAATTACACTGCCCATAACTAGCAAATTATATTCATTAAGATATCTCCATAACATCCAGCTTTATCACTGCTGCTGCTAAAATGACCTGACACCCTTTAGAACCTAGGATTTACATACAGAATAATTGCTTGAGACAAACAGAGTAAGGTTTTGGAAATACGGAAGGCTGCAGTGAAAGGCAGTGCAAGGAATGGAAGATGTGAATAGGCATGGGGCTGCCTCTACTGGTTAACAAGAAAACATCTTAAATCTTTTATTAAAACCTTGTTGCTCCAGAGGCCTCAGCAAAGGAAAGACATAGACCTGTTGGAGAGGGTCCAGAGAAGGGCCGCAAAGATGATCAGTAGGCTGGAACAGCTTTGTTATGAACACAGGCTGGGAGAGTTGGGGCTGTTCAGCCTGGAGAAGAGAAGGCTCCAGGGAGACCTTAGAGCAGCTTCCAGTGCCTGAAGGGGCTCCAGGAAAGCTGGGGAGGGACTTTGGACAAGGGCTGGTAGTGATAGGACAAGGGGTAATGGTTTTAAATTGCAAGAGGTGAGATTTAGATTAGACATCAGGAAGCAATTATTCACCATGAGAGTAGGAAGGTGCTGGAATAGGTTTCCCAGGGAGGTTGTGGATATCCCCTCTCTGGAGGTGTTCAAGAGGAGGTTGGGTGAGGCTTGTGCAGCCTGGTCTTGTGGGAGGTGTCTCTGCTCATGCAGGGAGGTTGGAACTAGATGATCTTTAAGGTCCTTTCCAACCTTCACCATTCTAATATCCCGTGAGTTTGTGATCTGTGAGTCTAGGATTCATTTACTGTACCCACATATCCATGCTGAAAAAATATACTTTGTCCTTTGAGATAGTATGACGAATGTAATTTTGTATTTCCTTCATTTTCCTGTTTGTACTTGCTAAAGTGATGTCATATTTCTACAAAATGTGTGTCCAAGAGCTGAATATTATCCATATACCAGGCATTTCCAAAGACCACAGAACCTCGGTACTTTAGAAGTCATGTCTGCTGCCAGTGGCCTTACTGATGGGATTTATCTATTTTCTTTTTCTTTTCAGTTCATTTGATTTTAAACAAATTTGGGCAAGAATAGATTACTCTATTTTTATGCAATTCTGACTTGTTTACAATCAGCTGAAATATTTGTACTGAGGTGCCTTTGAAAGAGAAAATGCTGTTCTCTGAAGCAGCCCTTTGGCTTTTAGAGTAAAGCACTACTATAGACAAATCACAGCTAGGATTTCTTCATCAACTAGAAATATTTTCTCTTATGCACATGGAGTATAACGAAAGGATAATCTGGGTACTTAGGCTCTAATGTATTCACAGACAAATAAGAGAAAACAGTTAATAAGTCTCTGTCTAGAATTCGCTGCTGTTGCAACACAGATATTTCAAATGTAAATGTTGCTCCCCCTCTCAGCAGTGTAGCTGACCTGAGCAAAATGAACTTATATGGCACTGCACAGAAAAGCATGGAATTATTTATTATTGGTTTTACCTACATTTCTCAGCATTACTTGTTATTCACAGCAATAGAAAATAATGCAAGTAATATATAGATACTCTGTACCCAATATAGGAAATAAATTGATTCAATGTTAATATATTGTTTGTCCCAATGTCTAACAAAAAATCACTGATAGTAACCATTAATTGCTTCTATTCAGTGAGTTATCATGTTTCATCTGAGCTCTGATTACCTGCCCTGAAGGTACTTTCAAGTTCTACAACCAGAAATAATACATATTATGTCACATATGCCATGGCCTAGGAATATATGTACACACAATCATTTACTAGAGCTCAGCTGATGAATGGTACCTCATTAAATAGCTGTAATTTGGTCATCAGTCTAAGCCTACTTTCTATCTCATTTTTACGTTTGCGGTGAGACAGGAGCATTTTGTGTCTTGTGATTAATAGGACAATGGTTCAGCAAGGCAGGGCCTCTCAGGGACACAATAGGATCTGTTGCAGGTTATGTTACAAAGATGAACCTCCCAGAAACTTCACTGGGATTTTAACTTCTAATAATTAAGAGCAGTTTTATCCTAAATAATTAACTCTTGACCTACAATGTGGGGACTGTGAGAAGAAATCTTGGAGGAGAGGAGAAAGAGACAGGAAGACAAGACACTTCAAAAAGCTCTGAGTCAGCAAGTGACCATATATGATATTCAGTGAAGATGAAAGAATTTGCTGGCCTGAAAATGATCACAAAAGAGTGAAGATTAATAAACTACAGTCGCATAAAAGGTAAAGAAAATGTCTTTAATATCTTTAATTTGTAACTATGAATGCTACCAAAGAAGACTCATTTCTCTTGACAAAGGTGTGAGTCTGTATTGCTAACACTTACTAGTAGCCTCTTTGTTTGCTTCATACTAGGAAATTTGCATTCAGAGACTATTTCTCCCCTCTTCTATTTTCTTTGTTTGTTTGTTTTTTTTTCAAATGAATTTATGTTCATGATGGGAGGCAGCATGAGTGGCCTTGGATTTAGCCACAAAGAATAGCAAGCAGTGTGTAAATTTCATTTTCCATCCCCTGCTGATTTGTCAGAAGAAAAAAGGATTGTTTAGTCACTGTGTACATTCACGTCTTCTCATCTGTGGTCCCAAGGGGGGAGGTCAGTGAAATGTCAGCAGGACTGCCAGTTAGTGCTAAACATGCTGCGGGGAGGGTTGTAGATCTTTGGATTTAATTCTCAATTCAAAAGCCTCACTGCTGCCATGCTGTTTGTAGCAAATCTCACAGATTTGTATCTGGTTGACTCGCTATCTGCTCCTGGTCTGTCTCTTGGGAAAGCAGCAAGGCAGGGATGACTCCACCTGTATGTCTGCAAAGTGCCAAGCTCACTGTAGGATCTTGTTTAAGCAAAATACCCCAAATCTTAATTACTCATAGCTACAAATTGCCCTTACCAGAGTAGAATTACCAGTAAGATTCAGCCTCTGCCTCACTACTTGGTACTGTCACAAGACAGAATTTATGTTGCTCTCCATCTCATCAATGTCTTTAACAGGTATCATTTGCTCACAGTCTCAACAGAAGTTGTGTCTGCTTTGACAGCAGTGATCACATCTGATTCACTTTACCTCTGTACAGGTGTAATTTTCTGAGCCTTGCTATTTTTTAGTTAGCATTAGCTTGCTCAAGAAGGTGATCCAATATGATGACACATGCACACTGAAGACTTGCTATGAAATATTGATCTGTTCAGAGGAGCCATGACTTTTGTAAGTTGATAATATCCCACAAAGGAAAACCATGTGCAATTTTCCTTTAGTGTGCTCCAACAAACAATTGAGCATTCCTTGCAAATGAGATAGCTCAGATAGGGCAGACAGGTTATGAGCAGGTTGTGATAGCAATTTAAATGTACCTGGGATTATTCTCTCCCAATAAAGCACGATAATAAAAAAGCATGATAATAAACCCTCTTAGCCCTCTTCGTCTTCATGTCTCCATGCAACGTGGCTATGGGCCAAAACAATGCCAGACACAAACAACTTAAGCATATGTACAGTCATGTTCTAATGTCAAGAATATCCCCAGGCATTGTTTAATTCCTTATTATAGATGTCAATAAAGTGTCTACCAGCTGTAGGGGACTCCAGAGTTTTGGTAATGAAGCAATTTGCATAAATGATACATCCAAATACTCTCAGGTAGATTTGGGATCCAGGTTTTCTCCATTTCTAATCAAATCCTCTGACTACTGAGCTATTCAACAAATGAAGACTTCCTGCAGTTGTCTTCAAATAGATGACCCTTCTAAATTGGGGGGTTTGGATGTCAATTAGAGGGCAACCCCTTCCTTTAGGCCAGGAAAAGGCCAGCATAAAACATAGACTCCAGCACTGGTTCAGCCACATGAATTTTCGGGACTTTCCTAAAGGTTTGGTTTCTGTAGACTCTTTCCATAGTTATAGGGCTCACACAGCCATTATGGGACATAAATGTCCACCTCAAAGCCTCATGTCCCACTGACTACTGAGAGAGAGCCCAGGGTGACTAATCCTCAGTTAACATCCCAGCTAAATATTAAATCTTAGATGTAATAATTCCTTATTTTATGGATCAGGGTCAGAGGAAAAAAATCCTCAGTTGTATAAATTCAACCACAGCAAGATCAAAGAGGTTAATTGATTAACAACATGTACTTAACAGGCAATCAGTAATCTATACATCTGACATCAAGATTGTGAATGCAGCAGATAAATTACAATCCTTATCACTTACAGAATGTTAATGAATATCTATAAATTTCTAATTAGCAAGAAAGCCTCCTTGGGGTCACATCTGCAAGCTAAAGTGAGGTCCCTACATGCTGCACCCCACAAACCGGGGCAAGTTGCTCCACTTTTAATTCCTCTTTCAAGATGACTCCTCCTTTTATCCAAAGTATCTTCATAATTCCTTGTTCAATGTGGCTGATGGTTTTCTACCCTTTCAGGGTTAGCTATCTGGGGGCAAAAACCTTAGCCAATTTTTGCGTGTCCTATTCATACACATTCCTGTCTCACCAGCTTTTGCTTTCTAGGCCACACCACCAAGTAGGGAGCAGGTGAATCCCACCACCACTCTCCTGTAAACCTATTTTCTGTTGTGTCTCATTTGATTTGTGATTCAGAAAAAAAAAAAGACCCAGACAGCAGTAGGAGCAAATGGCTTTTTTTCATATTGCTGTAAGAAATTCAGGAGCAAAATAGATGTTGTAGATACAAGGTGCTAATTTTGAATCTTGGTCATACATCGTTTACATACTTGGACCGTAACAGAATGAAAATTAATTAGTCCTGACTATTTTCAGGAAAGTAACTGAATAAAGAGGGTCAAGGTCTTTGACTATTTTATTCGTGTTGCATATAAATTTTACTACATCAAAATGGATTCCTTTTTCTTTAGTTTCTTCTGAGTAAAATATAAAAAATAATTATATAAAGAGATTCCATTCTAGATATGTGCTTTATTCTTCATGTTATTTCCAGACAATGCTTGCAATGGATTAATTCATTGGCCTATTCTTTTATTATGTTAAAACAATCAACTTGTGTTTCCAGTTCTTATTTTTTATTAAATGTTGGTATGAGTGCATTTGGTTGTACATTAATGTATGCATGCATCTATAAACAAGAGAATCCTGCTTGTAGGATATTATCCACTTCCCTCCCCCTAGAAAAAAACAACAACAACAACAACAAAAAAAAACCAAACATAAAGTACATGGCATTGCTGGAGAAAATAAATTTTATAAAAGCAGGTACAACCTGAACATCAGAAGTGACAATCAGGCAACAGTGTTGTCTGCTTTAAAGTGCCTGAAGTCCCTGTCAGTTGAGAGGAAAACAAATGAAATTACTTATTTACCTGCTTCTCTAGTGCAAACCCTAAACGACTTCACCTTTAGTTCCTCAGGCAAAACCAGAAAATATCAAGGCTTGAAGAAGAAGATGTGTCAAGACTCATGACTAGAAGGTTTTCAAGCTGGAAGGCAGAAAAGGATCCCTTTGTGGTTGAAAAAGCAGAATAAATTGCATATAGCTGTCTTGAGAGCTTTGGGTTTGCTTGTTTCTGACTTTAAGGCTCTAAACAGAACAACACAAAAACCCAGGCTTTGTTTGTTCTGATTTTGTTTGTTGCTGTTCAAAAATAAAAATGAAACTGTTTTCATTAATCTGAAGGGTCAGTTTTTGCTACCTTTGTGATTTGTTTACCAGGACTCAGGATAATGATTCACTGTTTGGGACTAAGAGATATATACAAGTCTCTAATAAATAAGATTTTTCTAACTCTAATATGCAAAACCCTAAAGGGAAGGAATTAATTTTTTATTATTATTTTTCATGCTCCAAATTAGAAACCATCCAAGTCATCAGCCTGCACAGGCCAGTAGCATGATGAAATTGAGATATTTGAAAACCCACTGATGCTATAGAATAGAAATTCAGTCCCTTTGCTCTATGTGAGATACAGATGGGTTTACATCCTGTGGCACAGAGTATTTTCTGACCACTATGCTCCCCTTTCACCAGTGGGTATGACTGGCAATAATTCGGACATAAAGCAGCTATAATGTCAATTTGGAAAATTGTAGGAAAATTAAGAGTATTAATTGCTTCAACTAGCCACTCATTCCTCATAAAACAACCAGATAGTTAATGAAAGCCATTAATTAAGGCAGTGCCACAGCTTGGAGATTCTCAGTTTTAGATAGATTTTTCCTGGGAGGTATAAGGAGAAAAGATTCAACACATCCAATGCCCCCCACTTTTCTTGGTCAGACAAGATGCATTTGAGAGACAATCGACAAGTTTCATCTCTACAACAAATACTTGAGTGTTAGACCTTACCAGTTAAATACCATTCACAGAATCACAGAATCACAGAATGTTAGAGGTTGGAAGGGACCTCTGGAGATCCTCGAGTCCAACCCCCCTGCCAGAGCAGGACCACCTATGGAAGGTCACTCAAAAATACATCCAGACAGGTCTTGAAAGTCCCCAGAGAAGGAGACTCCACAACCTCTCTGGGCAGCCTGTCCCAGGGTTCCATCACCCTTACAGTGAAGTTTTCCTTCATGTTGAATTGGAACTTCCTATGCTCTAGTTTGCATCCATTGCCCCTTGTTCTACTACAAGGCATAACTGAAAAGAGACACCCACCCTTCTTGTATTTATATACATCAATAATACCCTCTCTCAGCCTTATTTTCTCTAGACTAAACTGCCCCAGGTCTCTCAGCCTTTCCTCATCAGACAGGTGTTCCAGTCCCTTAAACATCCTCATAGCCTCCATTGGACTCTCTCAAGTAAATCCCTGTTCCTCTTGAGTTGGGGAGCCCAGAACTGGACACAATATTGTTAATCAATTATCCTTTATTATCTGTATCCCAAAGATAGAGCCAAGTGATCTTATGCTTTAGTCGAATGTGCAGGGGCAGTTTAAGCCACCAAATAAACACTGGAGAGGTCAGTCAGCTGTTTTACTCTTTTTCTTCTTCTTTTTTTTTTTTTTTTTTTTTCCTCAGTTCTACTGGTATAGATGAATTATTTTCAATTCAGCCTTTGTTAATACATTTTGACTGGCTGTGGACCCAGATGTAGCATGCATTTCTGTCTCTGGCAGGGATGGTTAGCAAATATTGGACATGTACAGTGGTTCTGTGAGGATGTATTGGACAGTCCTTCAGTCTTACCAAATGGGAACCAAACTGGGATAGGAAATGTCCTAGAGCAGAAGGTATCATAGACAACATCTCCCTACAGAACTGCTGAGTCTTCATTTGTCTGAGTCACGACAATGCTGAATATTCATCTGGTTAAGAAGTCATTTATTTGTTGGGGTTTAAATTGTCAACCATTACTGGTTCACTAGGGGATGGTGGGAAGGCTGCAGTCAGATGTCAAACTACAGAGCCAATTTAGATGAGAGCTGGAGGCTGGTGATACACATCTCAAAATCTGTTGCTGGTGGGAGGCTGGAGGATTATTGTTTCAGGCAAGAGATCAGTAAAAGGTTTGAGATGGTTTGCCTGGTGGTAGCAGTAATTATACCAATAGGACTGGAGTGACTCATGATCCTGGCAGTAAGCCAGACCCTCTGAATGCTCTGCAGGGAATCTAAAGGTCACTCACTTTTCAATTAATTGGTTTCTGGGGGCTGACACTTTTTTGTAGCTTCCCTGAACTTTTAGGGGAGCTTACTTTCCTCCTTTAATTTATTATTTTTTAATTTGGTTTGATTTTTAAATCAAGATGCACCTTTCCTGTGCATTGTACCTCCTCTTCCTTCTCAACAGAAGCAAAAAGGCTACATTCAAATGTCCTTATCTACATAGAGAGGTACATACATTTCTTCAAGATGGGAATCTGAAGGAATAAAAATACTTTACTAAGGGGTGGAGGAGAGGGTATTTCCCCACACAGCTTGATGCATTTTAAAATCATATGTTCATTTTAAATCATGCAACATGTTATGACATCTATCTCTGCCCACATTGTATATAATAAAGTTAAGTTAAATTATTTTTAAACAATAACGTTTTGCAGGTAGATGTGAAAGCTGTGAGCAATAAGCCAAATAAGCAAGAATATTTGAACCCTGGCTTCATAGATCCCAAGAAAGCAATAGAAAACATTGTTGAAAAACTATAATCAGGCAATAAGAAGGTTGCTGAGCAACCATAATCAGCTAAAGACTTCTGGCTACTACAGTTGAAATAAGGAGTGAGAAGAATTTCTGTGGAAAAAGACTTTCCTAAATATTGGTCATTTTAATTTTGTTTCTTTTGATATGACTGAATCTCTGATTTTATTAAAAAAAAACAAACACCTCACTTCTTTAATTTTATTGAATCTAAAGTCTTTGATGTAAATACTTACTTTCTAATGGGTCAAATATGCCTTTTACAATGAACAGACATAAATAACAGAAGAAGCAGTCTGATCACTACCTAGAATAATGTTTCTTGGACTCTGCAGAGATAGAGATGAACAATGTGAATTGAAATGTGTTTTATTAATACCAGCAGCTGACCTTGTGTCTTGTGAACGTCTTGTGATCAAGTGTGAAACTAGTGATTGACCGCATCCATCAGCTAACACTGATCTCACAGTTTTATGTTTGACCCACCAAGGGAGACACAAAGCAGACAGGCACAGATATTTCACAAGGATTTCCAGGGATGCCCTCAATACTTTTCCAGTACTTCAGTTTTCCCCATGCTGGGAGCTAATATTACTGGAATTCCCCAAGCTTCATTTCAGAGAGCAGAAAAACGCAGCATTCATAAAACTAGAGTGTTCTTCCCTGCACTTGTCCAATCACTCAGAAGAGTGACTTCAATTGAATGAACCCTCTCACCACTCCACCCTGAGAACTTCTTCACCAGACATAGCTGAGAAAACTAAAATCCAGTTCAATTAAAATAAAAACTGTTGCTTCCCCTTTACATACTAATCTGTTAAGAAACAAGAGGATTTAAGAGGATGTGAAGTAAATGGATTTTTATACTCTCACTGGAACAGCTCTAGCTGACTTTCAAATTCTTTAAATCTTGAGTTCCAGTGTAATGTGATCATTGTTTTTAATACTTCAGGGAAATGTTGGGAGAGGAGTTCTTCCCAAATTTTAATCTAATAATAATAGGAATAATATCCAAGAATAAATATTGGTCTTATTAGATTAGCCTTAATTTGCTACTGTTGTGCTTCCCTGGGATTTGAATGTGCAGATGGTTTAAAATCTTCCTGTTTATTTAGGGAGAGGGCTTTGTTTCTCCTCTTTGTATGCAGGGCTGTTAATTCAGCCTCTGAATAAAATAATTCTATTTCCAATGTTAGGACAGAGTAAGTGAGAAAGAAAGAGAGAAAAGCGAGGGGAAAAAAAAAAAAAAGAAATATTAGAATATCTTGGCAGGAGGAACAGCATTGCTGAAGTTTTAATGGGAGCAAATTTGAATTTCTTGATTGCTTCAAATGACACATTAATAATGAAGAACAGAAATCCAATCTTTGCAGTTTTGGGTTCTAGAGTAAAATATTACACAATGCTACATCCTCTGTGTAGAGCATGTTGTACACATTACATCAATTAAGTGTAAGTATTAAATGAGGTTGTAAGTGCAGTTGCACTATCAAAATCAAGAAAATGCTGAGGCCTCTAATGTTGTGAGTGTACATGTTTCACTGTGCAGTCACCAGTTAAAATAGCTATTGTACACTTTTTGGGTTCAGGGAGTGCCCCTAACTATTCTGATAAAGAGTTCTGGTTTATCCAGATTAGCCCCAAATAAAATGATTTAATCTTTCTGAACTTTTTTGACAGTGAAGTTCATCTGTTCATCTCCAAATGAGTGATTTCCAATTTAAGTTAATTTTCTGTTTGCTCTATAATAATCATAAAAACAGCCTGTATCAGACATTTTGGGGCTTCAGTTCTGCATTGAAAGGAGGAGGTCAGGTATAAGTAGCATTACACAGCAAGAAAACCCAGATTTCAGGTGCCACAGTGATAAGCTCTTCCTATAGAGAAAGGCAGACAAGTTGGCACCTGAAATACTGCACTCTGAACAAGGTTGTATTTCTGCAGGAAACAGTCTCAGCATGGCTCTACTGTTATAATAAGCAAACCATGCAATATACATAGTGCATTAAGAAAAAAAAGCAAAAAATATTGAATACAACCTTTTAAATTCAAGAGAATAAGATTTGTTTCTGCATGTGGTCCACTTGTAATATCATAGCCATGCCACTCAGCTCTACAAGAGCTGTTGTCATCAGAACATCTCAAAGCACATTATAAAAAGGTGTGACATCCCTTTCTGTAAAACTGAAGTAAGATAAGAATTGTACTAAGGTACTCAGCAGTCTCTTTGATCAGCAATAATAGAATCCACTTCTTGAAAATGTTCAGCATTCTTGCCATTTGACAAGGCTGCTTCTCTCTTTTACCTACTCAGAAATCAGTCAGGAACTACTTCATTGAAATAACTATAATTACACATGGGAAAAACAGTCTGAGAAGACATAAGGATACAGAGTGTATTATCAGTAAGTTTGCAGATGACACCAAGCTAGGTGGGAGTGTTGATCTGCATGAGGACACGGAGGCTCTACAGAGAGACTTGGATAGATTGAATTGTCGGGCTAATATCAATGGTCTGGCTTTCAACAAGACCAACTGCCAGGTCCTGCACTTGGGCCACAACAACCCCAGCCAACACTCCAGGCTTGGGGAAGTGTGGCTGGAAAGTGTCTGGCAGAAAAGGACCTGAGGGGTCTGATTGACAAATGGCTGAACATGAGCCAGCAGTGCGTCCAGATGGCCAAGAAAGCCAATGGCATCCTGGCCTGTATTAGAAATAGTGTGACCAGCAGAAGTAGAGAGGTGATTGTCCCCCTGTACTCAGCACTGGTGAGACCACACCTGGAGTGTTGTGCCCAGTTTTGGGCACCTCAATTCAAGAGAGATCTCAAGGTGCTGGAGTGAGGACAGAGGAGGGCAAAGAAGGTGAAGGGCCTAGAGAATCAATCTTATGAAGAACACTTCAAGGAGCTGGGAATGTTTAGTTTGAGAAAGAGGGGGCTGAGGGGAGGCCCCATCAGTCTCTACAACTACCTGAAAGGTCATTATAGAGAGGTTGGTGCTGGTCTCTTTTCACAGGTAATTAGTGACAGAAGAGGGAGGTAGTTCTATGATTCTATGATTCTATGAAGAATCATATGATTCATATGATTCTATGATTCTATGAAGAATCATATGATTCTTCATATGATTCTATGAAGAAATCATAGAATCATAGAACTGTTGAGGTTGGAAAAGACCCTTGGACTTGGATCACCAAGTCCAACCATCATCCCTACTCTACAAAGTTCTTCTCTAAACCATACACACCAACACCACATCCAAATGACCCTTAAACACATCCACCTCCCTGTGCAGCCTATTTCATGAGGTTGGCACTGGCCCACCTCTCCAGCCTGTCAAGGTCCCTCTGGATGGCCTCTCTTCCTTCTAGGGTGTCAACTACTGCACACAGCTTGGTATTGTCAGCAAACTTGCTGAGGATACGCTCAATCCCACTGCCCATGTCTCCAACAAATATGTTGAACAGCACTGGTCCCAACACTGACCCCTGAGGAATACCACTCATTACTTGCCTGCTCTTGGACACTGAACCATTGACCACAAACTCTCTGGCTGTGGCCATCCAGCCAATTTTTTATCCACCAAGTGGTCGTATGCAACAAGAAGGGAATAGAGGATGTGGGAAGTGCAGGGCATGATACTGTCAAGCTTTCAAAATGAAAGGTTTGAAAATTCCGCTGCATGGATATCAGGTAAAAGCATTTCCAAGTATCTTTCACAGTCCTTTTCCCTGCAGAGGTAATGAAATTACAACACATGAAGAAAGAGGAGGTGGATTTTGTTTCATGATGTAAATGTATGGCTCTCTCCCTCTCATCAGATTCCAAAATCTTCTTAAAGGAAAAACAAGCAAACAAGCAAACAAAAAACCCCACAGTATTAGGAAGCAAACAGAAAAGAAGGGCAGATCTGTATCTTGCCATGAATCATAAGGGAATAAAGAAAGAAAGTGTAGAGTTTTTCCTGGTGTACAGAACACGAGTTCTTACACCTGATTTCTTCTCACTTGGTTGAGATGCACTGTAAATTTATCTCAGCAGGCACTGGATGTGTTTGCAAGGCTTTCTATTCATTTATGATGGTCTGGCAATAATAAACTACTTCACAGAACAGCAGGAAAGTCTTCAATATATCTTACAGAAATGCATGCTGATTCCTGTGTTGTATTTAGCCAAACAAATCCAGATGATTATGCAAACTGCCTTGTTAGATCTACTCCAGGGGAATGACCAAAACCTGTGGTGCAAAAATGGTATTACTTTGGTGATATTACAATAAATTGCACTCAGGGCAAGAGCAAATGGTTTTTGGTGAGCCCAGATGCCCTCTTACCATTTTTTTTTCCTCATATCCAGGTCTGAAACTGCTTTACTAACTTATGAAGATAAAGAAAGCTAAGCATAACTTCATTTCTTTGCTAAAAAGAAACACTATAATTTGATTAAATATTGCAAGCATTGCTATCTGACAAAAGCTTTTGAATATTCTTCCTGTAAATTCAGCAAAAGAACAATAACTTGCAGATTAGTTACAACATGCAAAAGCATATAGTTCAAGTCAGCAAGTAACCTACAACTTCTACAAAGATCAGAAATAAGCTCCTTGTATCATCCTATCAAAAAGCTTTCATGTTTGTCAGAAAAACAGTTAAGGAAAAAATACTAAACAAAGACAGGAATATTTCAGTCTGTTCTCTTATGTCCCTCAAAATTTAATAATTTAGACATAATTATCCATCTGTTTACTAGAATTATTTATAACTGACCAGTGATATAAGAAGACATTCATCTCCTAGGAGAGGTAGTTCAGTTTCTGTACATGTCTCAGGGTTTCTATCTGGCACTATTGATTATCTCTCAGGAAACACAAGCACAGCATGTTTCCTACCCTCTATCAGTTCATTGATCCCTCTCAGCTCACTGGTCACAAGCTCAGAACATCCTTGTGAGCAATAAGCAAAGAGTAAAATTCTTCCCCTCTAGCAGATCACCTGTATTTTTGTTGGGTTCTTTGGGTTTGTTCTTTGTTTGTTAGTTGCTTTTTATTTTTTGTCAGAAAAGAAGTCTGTGCCCAAGGGATAACTTAGCCCTGGGTTAACTGTGTGGCTCCAGACGTGACCCAGGATGCAGGGGATTACAATGAGATAGGAGGGTAGGGAATGAGCCCCATACACCTCCCTGCCTCTCCTGAATACATCCAGGTATTTTTAGACCAGTGCCAGGATAATTGCATAAATCTGATTGTGAACAGGGAAGCAGTTCTGGCTTCAGAGAGCTGGCAGGCTGCTCAGTCTTTGGCTCAGTCCACTTAGGAATCAGGCAGCTGAGATAGCAGCTGTGTCTTCTCTGTGAACCTTCTGTAGATTTTGCTAGAGTGACTTGGAAAAAGAAAGTCTGGAGATGAATATGGATAATATTGTTGCCAAGACTTGGTTAAAGGGAACAGGTGTTGGGAGGGAGAACAAATGTAGAAGAGGTTACTTTTGCTGATAGAGTTTATTTCAATACCTGGAAATATAACTTTTAAGAAGGAAGATTGTCCCAGCTACTCCAAGGGTCTTTCTAATTCCCACTTCTCAGAGCAGTCTAGTGTTTATAGCACTTATTGGTGGCTGTGGGCAGAAGCAGACTGACGTCCCACTCCCTGCTGCTGGGACATGATGCATTTTACATGAAAACACAACTGGGAGAAAAACATAAGCAGACCTTGGAAGTGGAGCTGGAGACTCCTTGTCCTCACAGAGGAGGTCTCCAGATCTTCTGCAAGAGCTGCCCTTGTTTTCATGTTCTCTTTCCAGCCCAGTGAATTCTAAATTATTTTTCTGCACACTGCAAGGCTTTTCATCTGGCCCTGCTGATGCGTCCTTCCCTCTCTCCAAGCAGCCTTGAATCTGTTGGCTAAGCAACTTGCCAAAAGCACAAGAGGCGGGAGTGAAGTCCTGTTCAGCAGAGGAGAGAACAGAACAGAAATCTTCCAAAGTTCTGCTGGCTGTTAATCTGCAGCATGAAAGCACTCCCATCATGTCACTGAGTTTGTCCTGGAAAAGCAGCCACTGCTACTTTTTCTGAGGCACATGAGAACCATTAGGCACATTTTATACATGGGTTTACAAGAGATGTGACATAGGGTTCCTTGAGCAACTCGGGTAGCAGGGAAAGCCTCTTTTGGAAACTGCACAGGCTTGGGCAGGATTCAGGTGCTGGGCTGCTTGTTCAGAAACAACTGAACAAATAAAAAGTGATGCTTAAAATAAAAAATATGCCAGAATGTAGCCTGAGACAGAGCAGTCCTGTTCAAGATTGAAAACCTAAAATTATGGGCCAAAGTCCAGACTGAATCTCATTTTTTGAGCTGACATCTTGTGAGTCATGTCAGGTGCCTTGTTCAGTGTCTCACACGGAAAAATGAACCCAGGAGCAAACTGGATTATAGACACTGACCCTTTCTCTCCACAAAATTTCAGATGTAACCTTTTGTTGTGCTTCAGTTTTTTCTCCCCTTACACTTTGTCTTGTGCTTCATGTTATTTAAGATAATTAACATAAAGTACTTAAAGCATGGTCTAGTACTTAAAGGGTGGCTCCCAAAAACATGGAAAAGACAAGGGGTGATGGGCACAAGTTGCTCCCAGGGACATTCCAACTGGACAAAAGAGGTAAATTTTTCACCATGAGGACAGTCAACCATTGGAATAGTCTCCCAGGGAAGTGGCAGATTCCCCCACACTGGACAGTTTTAAGTCTCAGCTTGACTGGGGGCTGAGCCATCTCGTATCAACTAGAGTAGTACCTAGAAAGGTTGGACCAGATGATCCTTGAGGGTCTTTCCAACCTGGCACTCTACGGTTTTGTGAGTCTATGAAAATATCTTGGTTTGGGCCTGACAGGACAACAAAGCACCAGGCCCGTGGCTGCTCGCTCAGCTCCCCCCTCACACACCTTGGGATGGGGAGGACAAACCCAACCAGAAGCTCCTGGGTCGAGAAAAAGGACAAGGAGGGTTCTTCACCAACTAAGGTCACGGACAAAACAGACTCAACTTGGGCAAAGAAATATTTTCATGCTAATCAAACACACACAGGCTCCACCCCTCCCTTCTTCCCACCCAAACCCCTTTGCTCCCGGTTTCTCTCCCTCCTTCCCCCCAGTGGCACAGGGGGATGGGGATGGGGTTTAGAGTCAGGTCACAGGCTGCTGGTTCCTGCTGCTCCTTCCTCCTCAGGAAGAAGCATTCCTGACAGTCCTGCCCTGCTTCCCCACAGGGTCCCTCCCATGGCAGAGACTCCTCCACCAACCTCTCCTCCAGGAGCCCTTCCCACCAGGCCCGGAGCTGCTCCAGCGCTGCCCACAGAGTCACGGCTGCTTGGGGAACAGACAACTCCCCCTGGCCCGGGGCTTCCATGGCTGCATCATCCCAGCCCACTGGCAGCAAATCCAAGTTCACCCCTCCTGGTGCCTTCAGGGAATGTTCCTCCATGAGTGCAGGGGCACAGCTGCCATCTCGCTGTGGGCTGCAGGGAAACTTGTGCTTGGGCACCTTCTTCCCCTTCTCCCTCAACAACCTCAGGACCCCAGCACTGCCTTTCACCTCTCCAGCTCAGCTTTTCCTAACTGCTCAGCTCTTACCTCAGCTCTTTCATATGCCAATGGCAGAGGTGCATCTACTTTCTCTTGATTGGGTTTGGAGCAGGGGCAGCTTCTCAGCTTCTGACTGGAGCCACCCCTGGGACCCTTCCCTCACTACCAGAAATCCCACCAAACCAAACCAGCACAGATAACCATGTATTGAAGCTGTGAGAGCAGAAAACTGACCAAGTTTCTCATTTGTATTACAGTAAAAGATGAAATATCCTCCATATCTTGTCTACATAATCCTGCTATTCTCACTTCTCATCAGAAATAACCACTTTTGTCTTCATGGTAAAACAGGCATATGTGGTGTCTTTAGTGATAAAAAGATTTTCTGTTCCTGTCCTCTTATTGCACATGTGTACATGTGCCGCTACTTTCCTGCTTTGGCAGATGACACCCTACGTGGACAGTCAGAAGATGCAGCTGGAAATAAACACTAGGCATACTAGGGATTAAACATAAGGCTAAATGCAAAATCATGGTCATAAAAACACAAGTTCACAATTTTGACACCTACAAAAAGGATGCTGCCAAAACATCACTGCAACGAGGGGTTCAGTTCTCTGGATGACAGATCATCCAGGTGAAGAGCATTTGCCAGATAACGTAATTAATATATAAGTAAAAATACATTTAACAGTCACATGAAAAGCCTCTCTCTATTCAGACAGCTTCTGATTTCCCTCTGCTTCTTTAACTCAGTTAATTACAGTCTCTCAGATCACAGTGAAGCCTGGAGTTCATGGTTACAGCACAGCAGGACTGTGGTTTTGTTATCACTGATGAACCACCAGTGTGAGAAATGTCTGTCACATGAAAGGGAATTACACCACTTCTTGTTAAACAAGCAAGCAAACAAACAAACAAGCAAAAACATAAACAGATAAGGAACAGACCTAAGTCAAAACTTTGGATTCAAATTTGGCAGCATAGATAACGCAGAAGGACTAAAATACAGAATTTCAGGCATAAAATCCACAGAGAAGCTTCCATTTAATTTTTTCTCCTTTGTCGTGAGTCCATTAGTCTTGTAATCCTTGTCTTGTAAAAGTCCTTGAGGACAGGTGAGCTGTGACAAAACAATTTTTCTAAACTTTGTCCTAGCCCATAACAGGCTGAAAATTTAGAATCTCTCTATTTCCTCCTTCCAACCCCCCTCCTCCCCCTTCTTTTTTGTGAATTTGATTGAAGTGTCTCATTTTGCAGATGAAGGTTAACATGCTGACATTTTCTGAAGGAAACACATTTGATAATATCCCCACTCAAGGCCACTTAGGTTAATTTGTTAATTTCTCTCTTGTATGAGGCTTTCCATTCTCTTTGGTGCCTGTTGCTAGAAATAACCTCATAGAGGCAAGCAGAGCACCCAAAATGAAACACCACAAAAGCACCAAGAAAGGCATTTAACATGTCCCACCTAGAGCAGTACTGTTATTCAAAAATGTTGAGATGCTCCCATTTCCCAAAATGTCTAAGTATTCTAAAATGCCTCTGGATAAAATGAGCGGAGGTACACAGAAAAAGTTAATTTTTACCAGAAAGGCTTGAAAACAAGATGGGAAACCACCAAGTCTAGCCAGGAACCAAGCTGTAAGCAAAGTGTGGATGAGCTACCAGTGTTCTGAAGGTTTCCAGATGTGCTCAGGGACTAACAGTCCTTTAAACTTAAGATCTCCACTGGGAAAACTAATAACAACACTAAGAAATTAGAGAATTAGTAGATGCTTGGATGATGCTTTTTTTTGGAGAAAGCTTATCATGACTTCAGTAGAAAGCATGGTTTAAAGGAGTTAAGAAACATGTGGGTTAAGGTGGTAGGAAATGTATTGTCTGCTTTATTTCCTATGAAAGTTTAACAAAGGCTTCCACATAGGTTGTAAGGACATTGAGTTTCATGGAATAAGAGAGAAGACCCTAACATGCATTAATCTCTGGCTAAAAGACAGGAAATCAGGGGAAACAATAAAAGGTCATTGCTTGCAGTGCTGGGTGGTCATCACAGCAGTTGTGCAGGGATCTGTCCTGGAACTCATTCTGTTTAATGCATTAAGAAATTACCTAAAGATGGGGCACAGTCTATACGGTGATAATATGATGTGAATGATGATGATCCAACATTATATGAGGCACTTAGGAAAAGGACAGACTGTGAAGAATTTCAGAAGGACCTTAGAGGCCAGAGTATCTAGGCAATAAAATGTCAAATGAAATTCAACAGGGATTAATAGAAAGTGATATAATGGGGAAAAACAGTCTTAGTGTGACACATACAGTGAGTTGGCCTTGGCTAACAGCCAAACTCCCACCCTGTCACTTAATCTCCTTTCTCAGTGGGGTGGGAGGAAAAAAAATTATTAAGGAATCTCATGAGTTGAGATAAATACAGGGAGCCTGTTTTCCAGTTACCACCTTGGGAAAAACAGGCCTGACTTCAGGAAAATTAATTTAATGTATTGACAATTAAAATAAGCAATGAATTATTATTATTTATTTATGAGGTAGTGTAACAAGAAACAAAAAGACAAACATTTAAACAACACTTTTCCTTCCTCCTTTCTGAAGCTTAACTTCACTTGCTGACTCCAGACTCCTCTCTGGCACTGAGCAGCACAGGGAGATGAGGAGTGGGAGGTTACAGTAGGTACTTAGTAGTTTCTTTCTGCTGCATCCTTCCTCTCACAGTTTTCCTCGGCTCTGATGTGGACTCTCCAAGGGCTGCAGTCCTGCAAATGTATCTGTTCCAGCATGGGCTCTCCACAAGCCATATGTCCTTCAGGAATATCCAACCGTGCCATTACAAGGTTTTCCTTGTGATACAGTAAGTACCTGCTCCAGTGTGATCTCTTCCATGGATAGATTAGATAAAACCTTGGTAAAAATATCTATTAGGCATCCAAATTTTGGACTTGGGTAGTTTTAGTGTTACTCTGGTGCAGAATAGTGAATGGATTATTTTATTTTTTTTTAATTCCTGGGCACTGCATAGAAAATATATTCAAGAGTTCTTACTCATTGTTTTCATGTGGAGAAAAAGCAGACAATTGGGAATAAGGGCTCTCTGAAGAGCTGAATCCTGGTATTTCTCAAAATAAAAAGCTGAGCAACTACAAATCCATTTTATCATCAAACTTTAAAAGGAAATACTGATCTTGTGATGTTGTACAACAAGTTCTAGGCACTGGAGTCTTCAATATAAGTGTAAATCAGGTTGTCAAGTTTCGTAGGAATCCTGAATGATAGAATGGTTTGGGTTGGAAGGGGCCTTCACGATCATCTAGTTCCAACCCCCCTGCATGGGCAAGGACATCTCCTACTAGACCAGGTTGCTCAGATCCCCATCCAGCCTGGCCTTGAACATTTCCAGGGAGGGGGCAGCCATGACTTCCCCAGGCAACATGTGCCAGCATCTCATCACAAACTTCTACAGCTGTAGCAAACGGGGAGTTCTGCTACAACAACCTCATGAAGGAACCCAGAGATCCTTGAGAAACAAGTTGCTTTTTTTGCTAGTAAAACTCAGTAATGGAAATAAAATTAGGCTTGGATAAAAGTGTAGCCTGGACTATAGGCCAGTATTTAAAATCTGAATTTTCCTCTAATAAATTCGGGGGTGACTTTGTGGGTCTCTCTTTTAAGGGTTTTTTCCTCTGGAAGCCTTCAGGGCCCAGGGAAGTTCTCCTTCCCTGTCCACTAGAAAAAAAAATCCGTTGGACTTTCTGCACATGGGGAGGCTCCACATCCCTATCCAATAAAGCTAGGCTGTAGTAATTCCAGCTCTTTGTCCAGCTAGAAGAGACACTGAGCATGTATTCCCAAGAAACACACACATAAACACACACAAAAATGGAGGACCCTTCAGTAGCTGGTGAATCCCTGGTCTCAGCAGTCCTGACCCCATGCTCACCTTGACTTCTGTTTTTCTCTGCCCTGGCTACCTCCAAAATAGTAAAAACCAGACCAAAACACCTTATATTAATGTTAACATAAATAAAACTAGATGTGTAATAGTCTCCTTTTGTATAAAAATATTAAGATTAAGAAATCTGACCTTTACCACCATGTTTAGATGACAGTTACTTCAAGCAGAGACAGCTTTCATTTAATCTCAGATGTTTCAACACCTACTGGAAACTGCAATCTGGATAGAAATTACATCAGTGTCTTCCATATAAACCACCACAGTGCAACATGAATGCTGTGCTGAGTCAGTGCTCTGTATAGATTGGTTTGGGAATCTAGAAGAGAAGCAGTGTCATATTGATGCCAAATTCTGGAGTCTTTTTGGACTGACCCAGTCAGCAATATTCTCAGTTTTATTGACTTGGTGAACACAGTTTGCACTTTGAAACACAATCTTGTACATTGTACTCCTAAGAAGTATTCAGGTGTCCTAACACGAGTAATTTCTTTGTCCATTTGTGTAATATAATCAGTTGTCAAGGTATGGTCAAGGTATTGTCAAGGTGTGTATGTCATGATATTCTTACTTCTCACTACTACTTGGAAAAATATAAAGTAATAAAATAAATATTATGCTCTAGGTTTTCTTTGGAGAAATAAAGAAACAAAAGACAATGTCTTAGAGGACTATTCCCAACTGTAAGTTCTTTATGAAGAGAACATAAAAACTTTGAAATTGTTTGCATTGCCTTTTTATTTGTTAATTGTCTTCTTTCGTAAATAATTTATAAATTATAATTGAGACTATTTTGTTGTCTTTAATCATGGTATCCCAAGAGTAATGTCAAAAACCCTACAGATCAAAATATTATTAAGAAAAAAGAACAGTAACAAGATTGTCCTACTTTTTCTTTCTGTTAGTCTAGACTAAAGATGGCAGTAACACATGTTGCATTGTTACTTAAAATGTTCATTTTCCCTTTCCGTTACCTAAGAGTTCACATGGAGTGCTCACAAGAGATAAATGATAGCTGCAATACAAAGCAGTAATTAGGAGTAAATGAGGGTCATTGCTAGTTAACTCCTGCTCTGGGGAGCAGATTAAAATGAATACAATTTTGGCGTTGCCAGGTGTACAGGTATGTTTGTCAAGCTGTTACTATGTCTAGGCTTCTCCCCTTCAAAAAACACACTTTCAAAGGTCATCCTGTCAGTAATAAAATCATTGTGAATTCACGTGGGCAGTGGACTAGAGCCAGCCCATCTAATCTTCAAATATTTCAACAGTACTTACAGCAACTAACAACCAAAATTACCTATAGTATCCCCCATGGCTTTCCATGAATCTTTCAAGGAGAAACATCTCAAAATTTCTTGCCAATAAAGTGAATGTGGTCTGTGCACTGAATTAATATTTACCTAGCACTTAGACCTCCAACAAGTTCTGGTTCAAGCTCCAGTAATCATCCACAGAATATTAATTACAAAACATTTTATGGCATTTCCTGGCCTTCATCCAGAAGTAGATGTGGATCATAAAATATCAAGAAGTGATAAGAAAAATACACTCTGAGAAATTGTTTCTTTGAGTGTTTTGTTATTGGTTGTTTTTGAGATATTTATAAAACAGGCTACTGCAAAAAGCATACATTGCTATGGTCAAAGTACAAAACAATATCCATAAATTTATTGTGGTACTTGTACTTCTGATTTTCATTGAGGTTCCATTCCATGCCCTGTTTTTCCTGTCAAATATTATCTGGATTGCTTTTTGAAATTAGGACTGATATCTATATTGTGGCAGGTATATGCTCCAGAAAAGCAATTGAATCTTGTATTTAAGTCCTGTCTCTTCCTCCTTCTTAAATGACTCCAATGGAAGTAAATGTAATAAAGTCCTCCTTATTTTCTTTCTACAAAGACTGAAATTAGTTTTGTTGCCTTCACACATTTTTGTGATGTAATATGTTTTTTAATACCATGGTGACCACAAATTGAATAATATCCAAAAGTCTATTTCCTTCAGAAAATCATTATCCTCCAATATATGTCTTAGAATACTTCCAGACCTTTGACTAAGTTATCTCATATTGATGGTTCAAGCATTTTTAAAGATACATCTATTGGCAGTTTAGTTTCCCTGGAGAAATTTTTCTCCTCAATAATCTATATTTTTCAATTATTTAATTCACTTCATAGAAACCCTTCTGTGATCAATATTGAAGGCTAGCAGAGGGTAAGGTCAATTTTATATAATATAAACAGAGATTTTTAAGTTACAGTGACTGTTGGAGCTCCTTTTGTCTAGTGCAACCTCTAAAGCCACTGACACTAGTGTGAAGTTCTTTAGAAAATACAGGGCAGCTGCAGTAATTACTCTCCTGTGATCTTTATACAGAGAATGGGCTATTTATTTTGGGAAAGATGTTTGTTTTCTCAGGACTGTGGAATATAATCTATTTATTTTAAATTTTTTTGCCTCCTTTGTCTATCTGCCTTTCCAGGTTGTTATATTCACCTCACTAATCAAAGTGAACACCACTACACTGCATTTATATTTCCAATCCCTTTCAGTAAGCATGTATATGATCTTTGTTTCTATTTTATTGGTGTAATAAGCTGCGAAATAGAATGTTTTTAACTCTGAGGAAGTAAAATCTGTGTGTGCTGTACCCTCAAAATCATGCTGTCTTCCACAAATGAGTTTCCATTTTAGAGAAACTGTGACAAAAGTGCATCACCTGAGCACAAAATGCTTTTCTTTCTGTAATGCTTAATCCGACTTTGAAGTTTAAAAATAAGTAGTGTAATAAGATCATCTCAAATGTAGATTAATCTTGAGCCTTTCTTACTCTAAGGAATTTTTTCCAGCCAACATTTTGTCCTGTTCTCACATGTGGGAACAAGTTTCTCTATGGCTACATCTGCACCAGCAAATTAAAAGCATCCAGAGATATCTTAAGCAAAGAGACCAACTGGTACTAGGCATCTCTTATCTTTTCTAACAAACTGTTTCAGCCTCCAGAGCAGGATATCTGTGTGCCAACTGCCTGCTGGAATGGCTCCTGGGCTGCTCCA